>NW_008686352.1:28678-48558 GCF_000695815.1 Acanthisitta chloris
TGGATGAGCCTTGAGCAACCTGCTCTGGTGGGAGGTGTCCCTGCCCAGGGCAGGGGGTTGAGGCTGGATGATCTCTAAGCTCCATTCCAACCCCACCCCTAAAATGATTCTGTAATTTTGTTACTGCTTTTTTTTGCTAGCTAGTCAGAAATCACATTGATGACACTTAACACATGGCAAAACCAAGCCCCTTCTCCAGAGAAGGATAAAGAGTTGGTGAATAAGAAGAATTTTGGCAGTGGAAGGAATGGGAATGCTAGTGCCCAAAGGTGGATGCTGCTGTGGTATTTATCCCTTCCTAACAGGCAGGTTAACCTTCCCCACTGCACTGGAATTAATCATTTAATCTGTTCACTGCTGTCAGTGTGTGTGTGTGCCTAAAGATGGGTGTGTTTGTGGGGGTGCAACACAGATAAGAGTTCTCTGAGTAAATAAGTGCATGGAGCACTGTTTGTCTGACTTGTGGTGTCTTGGTGAAGGGTCTTCTGGACCCCCATGGTTTCCTAGATTGCAGCTTGGATTGATGCTTGAGAAACTTTGCCTTTCTTCTGGGGATTCTTTGTGAAAAATAACAAGCCATCCTGTCTCTCTGGTTGTAAATTTAATAAACCTGGAAGCAGCACAGCAGCTGAACATATCAAAGCCATAGACTGTTAACTCCAATGCAGGAGAACTTTAAAAATAGTCATTGAGACCCTGTGCTCCCTGTGAAATGAGATCTGATTCCTCTTTAGGTTGTTTTTACTAGCTGGAATTACTGAGGATTGGTGTTTACCAGCTAACAGTTTTACAAGCTCTGCCTGTTGGGTGCCCATGGTGATATCATTTACACTGGTATTCCTGCAGTAACCTCTTGAGCACACAGGTCTCCTCACAAATTAAAGTTGAACCCAGTGTGCTGGGTGTGCTCCTTCTCCCAGATGGACAATTTCCTCGATACTTTTATTGTCATCTCTGATTTACTCAGCCTCATTGCCTGCTGGAAGCATATTTGTTCCAGCATGGGCCAAGATGTGACTCTGGAGGAGCTGCTGTCATCCTCAATCTAGTCAAGAGCAATGTTGCTGTCAGCTCGCAGTGGATTCCTCCCCATCGGCCCAAACTCAGGGTGCAGCTCTTAGGAAGGAGATACCAATTTGAAACCTCCCCCAAAATCTCATGGTTTCAGGTTTAGGGATTCCTTTGGAGGAGATAAATGAGTCTTGGGGTGGTTTTGTTCACTTAATGAGGTGTTTTGGTCTAGTTGAGGGGTGATGAGCAAACACATCTTGCAGCAAAAACAACTCTGCTGTCATGAAAAAAGTTTAGAGATTCATGGCAATTCCTCTCCTGGCAGCATTTTAACTCTTCATCCCCATAGCATTTTATAGATTTGGGGGGATTTTTTTCCCCCCCACTACATATCCCTTGCCAGAAGGAAATGAATGTTTTGAGGAAGAACAGATCCTTTCTGCGATTTTATTTTTTTTTCTTTTCAAACACAAAATCCATTTCTCCTTGAGCAAAAAGCTTCAAATGGAAAACTCTGACCAGCCCAAATTAAGGGGGGGACTTAATTCACTAAGGTAAAATACTCTGAGAGCTGCAAATGAAAACTGCAATTTGAGTGCCTAATATTATAATTACATACCGATGTGTTTTATTAATGGGATTGAATGCTCATAGCTTTGTAGTAATGAGCTTTTTTGAAGATCCCTATAATAGAGTTTTCTGATGGTAAGGACCCCAGTGTGCTGTTCCCTCTTAAAAGCACCTTGAAACTCATAGAGTAGCCAGGGACAGGGTTAATTCATTGACTTGAGCAGTAATTAGTTGCCTGTCTCCTGGAGGAATCCTCCTCGGAGGGGAAGAGGAACCCAAACCTCCTGTTTGTGGCGTCGTATGGATGCTCTGAAATCTTATTGTGGTAGGACAAGTGACTCTCAAACAAATGAAGTGTTTTGGGAACCTTGGAGATGAAAGGTTTCATGTTGACAAATTAGCACTTAGCAGATTGCTAGTCTTAAAGATCAGTGGGGTTGAACAGTGTGTGTTGTTGGTCCTTTGGAACACACAGGGAGAAATAATTTTCCTGTCCTCCAACACCGTTTTGTGCTAATAAATGGGAAGGGAAAAAAAAAAAATCAAACCCTTGAATGTTTTTTCCTGGGCCAAAATTAGGATGGGGAGGTCAGTGAAAATGGTGCAGGTTTATAACTTTGCATGTTCCATGTGGAAAAACCTGGAATGATGCCAAGGTATGTTTTGAAATGGAGAAAGACTTTATGACAGATTTCAGTTGTAAAACCTTGAAATGGGATATTCTGATTTTTTCATTTTTTTTTCTTATGGTGAATTTATCTCAACTCACTTTCCTGGGAATGAATTTTGACTTGGATAAATCAACATGTTGTATTAATTATATTAATAGCCACATTAATTATAGAACTGTTAGTGCCTCAGAATTCAAGGCTTTCTAAGGCTGAATAGAGAGAGCATTGAATATTAAGCAGCAAATTGCAGAGCTGTTATGGTGTGAACTGGATGCTTCTTCCTAGATATCTTTTGACAGCAAAAAGTAATTTTTCACAACCCACCACAATATTCTTTACAAATCTTTCTTTTCTCTAAACACTTTTCTTCCGTGCAAGAGAGTAATTAGCTTTTGTTAACTTTTGTATGGACAGTTTTCACTTTGCATTTTCTTTGGAAAAATGTGGCTGCTTTTCTACAATAACAACAAGTTTTGTTTCTTTCCTCAGCATCTTTAGTCTCAGGTTTTTGCAAAGAGAAAAACTCATGTTTGGCCTTCCCTCACTGGTTAGGTGTCCTTGATGTGTTTATTTAGGATATGCAAAGCCAGGCTGGTGTTCACCCTTCTCCCTTTGTTAATTAACCCAACATGTACAGTCATATTTTATTTGGCAGCTTGACTTGTGCCCAGCTGCTGGGAGATGAGCCATGAGAGGAGAAACAGAAGCTTTGTGTTGGGTTAATATGTGGATTTTTGTAGCTCGTTGATGTTCCCTAGAACATCTGTTCCTTGGCACTTGCCTGTCCATCTCAGCCTGGATCTTGCCAGGAATGATGGAGCAAGGTCTAAGGAAGGAGAAGAGGGAAAATGGGGGGGGAAATGGGATGCAGAGTGAGAGACTTACCCTACTGCTGAGTGGATAGTGGTGTCTGCATCAAAGAGCAAAATCCTCGGAACTTCTTCAGGGCAAAACCTACCTCTCTCCTCCCAAAGCCAAGAAACCATGTCTGGCTTTCAGCATCATCCTGAATCCCTTGTGGCAGGCTGTGTTTCCTCAGGGTGGGATGGCAGGAGATGGGAAGATCCCTGTCCTATGCAGTCACCATCCTCTCCTGCATCCCTTCTGCTCTTCTCATTCACGGTCGCTGTCAGTAATGAGGTGGGAAGACTGGGCAAGGAGACAGCTCCAGTGCCACCCTGTCCACCCCCACATTATCCTGCCTTATTACATTGTAATAAATTGAACCATTCCACTTCATTATTTCATATTTGAGGAGATTTATAGATTGTCCTGGTGGCTGAAGAGGCAGTGATTAAAGGAGCAGTGTGCTAATGAATGAGCCTCAGCACAAAGCCTTTTTAATTAATGCACAGCCCAGGGGCTGTAAACGCCTTGCTGATAACAAGCTTGGCCCATTCAGGACATGAACTGACAACTTTGCACAGAATGAAGGCTTATGTGGAGACATGGGTATGGTATTGAAATGGCAATTAAGGCTAATAAAATGATTCGGCTGCCTATCCATCGCCCTCCTTCGGAACGCCTGGCCCTGTCTCTGCCGCCCAAGGAATGGCAGGTGGAGATTTCATTTGGCTCTTCCAACCTTTCTTTGGTGATTTATTGAGTTTACAGCCTGGCTGCTGCATCTGTTCCTTCACGTGGCTCTTCCTGTCACGTTAGAGATGGATTTTTCACTCCAGGCTCTTTTGAACTCGACTGAAATTTCCCTGAGTCAGATGATTTTGTCCAGTGTTTTCCACCATTTTTTTATTTATTTTTAAAAAACTCTTCTAATGGAGTGTCTTCCTGGGAAAAGAGGCTATGAACAGAAGCTGGGAGTTGTTGTCCATCCATCCATCCATCCTTGGCTGTGAGCTGGTCAGAACACTCAGCTAGGTAGAGAGTGAGCTCACACAGCTCTGGGATGGAAAGGACATGATGGAGTCACTGTCCCTGGAGGTGTTTCATGCAAGAAAATATGTGGCATTTAGTGCCATGGTCTACTTGACATGGTGGTGTTAGGTCATAGGTTGGACTTGATGATCTCAGAGGTCTTTTCCAACCTTAATGATTCTGTGATTCTGAGCCTGCCAGGATGAAGTGTCAGCTCACTGCAGGATGGCCTCAAACCTTCTCCTGTTTTTGATGGGTTCCATGTCCCTTTCCTGTGCATCCTGTGCTTGGTGTGTGCTGTTAAAGGCTCTGTGCTTTGCAAAAAGTGTCCTGGGAAAAGTGCACTAAGGGACAAGTCAAAGCTTGTATAAACAGTGAGGATAAACTGAAGGGAGTTCATGGGGAGTCATGGGGAGTTATGGGTCAGATGGACAGCACAAGTCATTGCTGCTCCACTGAAGCCTGAGGGATTACCCTGCTTTGTGCCATATCCTGTGTGGTGTGTTTAATGCTGTGCTCTGGGTCAACCTTGCAGCAAAACACCCTTTGATGTGTTCAGCAGCACAAAGACATCATGAGCTGAACCACACCAGACACCACTGAGGCTGCACAGGGCCAGGAAGCTCTGGAGGATTTGGGAATGCTGTGTGTTCCTCTGAGCAGCCCCTGTGGTTTGGGAGACATGAGGCCCCCAAAGCCCAGCACCATCCCTTCTCATCAGCTCCTCCATTTCAGGGTTCCACAGTATGTTAAGGGGTTGGAATGGACCTTACAGATCATCTAGTCCCAACTCTCCCTGCCATGGGCAGGGACATCTCCCACTAGACCAGGTTGCTCAAGGCTTTCTCCAAGTTGGCTTTAAATTTCACCTCATTGAAACCCTGACAGGTGGAAGTGCTATTTTTCAGTAAGGGATGTGGGAAGAGGAGGTGACAAACTTTTGAAACAACAAAAATAAAAATAAAAATCCCCCAACAACAAACAAAAATATAAATGATGCTGCCTATGGCCTGCAGATTTAATGATATTTTCCCATTTGATTGATGAAGATGATGAACGAGCCTTCGTGGCCTGTTGAGGGTGAAAAGTCTAAGTACCAGGATGGAGAGTAAATCAATCACTTCTTGGTTCTCCTGCCAGATGGGTTCATCAGTTAACCACAGCTCCCAACAGCGTCGTATATTACCCCTGGCTGAGGGACGACACTGCAGCGAGGGCTGCTGACTCCTCTCTGCAGAGATCGATAACCCATGGCCAGTGGAAGCAACATAACCTAAATGAAACCACTCAAATTTCCTCTCCTGACTTTATTTTCTGCGTCAGATTTTGTTCGCTAATACACATGTTCCCATAAAACATGTTCTTCATGCCTGGAGAAGAGAAGGTTGAGTGGGGATCTCGTAGCAACTTTTCTGTATCTGAAGGGCCTACAGGGAAGCTGGAGAGGAATTCTCTGATAGGAACTGTAGGGATAGGATAAGGAGTAATAGGGATAAATTGAAAGGGGAAATTTAGATTAGATATCAGGAAGAAGTTTTTCCCTGTGAGGGTGGTGAGACACTGGCACAGGTTGCCCAGGGAGGCTGTGGCTGCCCCAGCCCTGGCAGTGTTCACAGCCAGGTTGGCTAAAGCCTTGAGCAACCTGCTCTGGTGGGAGGTGTCCCTGCCCAGGGCAGGGGGTTGGGGCTGGATCATCTCTAAACTCCGTTCCAACCCCTAAAATTCTATGATACTATGAAAATATCTTGCAAGAGTTGGGTCATGCAGTGTTATGGCCTTGAGGGCCAGGTAGGAGACATGAGCTGGAGGACAAGGGGGAAAGCACTGGTGGTTTGGTGAAGAATAATCTCCTCTGAGTGCTTGCAGTGATGCTGTTCTTTTTTATGTGTGTGTGTGTGTTTTATGGCCTTTATTTAATGTTTGAGCACTTGCTCATAATTTCCACACTGAAGCTCACAAGGCAGTGGTGAGGAGCAATTCTGTCCCTGTTTTGGGCAGAGGGATTTGGGGTGCAGGGGCTGAGGGTGTCAGTTGTCTCACCTGAGATTAGAGGCTGAAATCCTGGATTCCTACAGCAGCCAGAGGTCTCATACCTGTGGTAAGACGAGACATATCCTCTATGTGCCATCAAAGTGTTGCACCTTCTTTGGGCCAGGACTGTATCTTTATTACTTTGAGTAATATTTACCTTACCCTTGGCAGAAGCCCATGAATTATTTGAGGATGTGTTGGGAAACAGGGTTTGACAAACAGTAGCTCAGAACCATGTAACAAGCTCAGGACTTGGGATGTTCATCAAAAGTTTTGGGGTTTTATATTTCCTGAGTTCCACCAACCTTGTAAGCAAAGCCAATGTGATTTATGGCTTTGTGTTATGTTCCTGTGAAACTTGCAGGATTTTGATATAAAATTCTCCTGGCTTTAACTATCAGGTTTCACCTGAGTCCTGTTTTGGAGGCTGTTAATTCTTTATGTTGTCATTTCTGAAGACCCTTTTACAGCAGGAGCTCAGCATTATATAGCACTTAATAATGGGCAGGTTACACTCCAGAGTAAAGAACATTCTGCTGTGTTCAAACCTTTTTACGGTGATCATTGCAGCTCCTGATGCCCAGGACAAATGTGCAGAGTGTTTTGCAGCATATTTGTGTAGGGAAAAGCCGCTCAAGACGTTTTTGGGTTGTGATTTAGTGTTTCGAAGTGCTGGAGGATTTTCACACCATCTGAGTTTGGTTATCTAATAAAGTCCCAAGTTGTGTCAGGGGAGAAGGAAGAGGCTTTTGGTGCTGTGAAATGCTCTTGGAGGAGTCCATCCCTTTGGTGACTTGGCCCATTGACCTCCTCAGTCTATAATGAGGACTCAGTGGAGAGTTGTTTGGGTTGTGATTTAGTGTTTCGAAGTGCTGGAGGATTTTCACACCATCTGAGTTTGGTTATCTAATAAAGTCCCAAGTTGTGTCAGGGGAGAAGGAAGAGGCTTTTGGTGCTGTGAAATGCTCTTGGAGGAGTCCATCCCTTTGGTGACTTGGCCCATTGACCTCCTCAGTCTATAATGAGGACTCAGTGGAGAGTTGGCCTTAATTACCTGCCCTTAATATTAAGAGCTTAATGTCCTGCTCAGAGATGCTGCCACATGCAAAAGTCTTTGCCAGATATAAGGACCATGGTGGGAATTAAAGGGAGGAGGATGTTGTGGTGATGTAGAGCAGGAGCTGAGCTCCTTGCAATGTGTGTGTCCAGGCCCTGAGTTTTAAGAAGGAAGATGCTATGGGCCAGGCTTGGTCCCTCACACAGCACATGCAGAACCAGCACACTAAATTCTCAGCCTCAGGCCATGTGAAAACAAGAGGAGAGGAGAATTCCAGGTGGAGCTCATGGACAGGGATATCTCAGCACTGTTTTTTCCTTGCCTGTGCTGCAGACTCCTTCTGTGACCTTGGGGATGTTTTCAAATCTTTCTTTTCTTCTAGTATCTGTGCTTTCTAGGGCAGGGAGAGTCTCTTAAAATGTGTACTTAATCGAGGTTTGCCTCATGTTTGAAGTTCCTGGGCACTGCTTTTGATATCAATTATGATCATGATAGCGAGAGACCAAAGACAAAGGAATAATTCCCAGGAAAAATAGAGCAGTGGTGCTCTCCTGTATTGGTAATTCAGGAGTAAGGAATATAGATGAGTTTTAACAGGAAATACTAAGTACTGGAGACCTTCAGACTGCAGTTCTAGTCTGGACTCATAGCTGGTATATGATGAAACAAGTTTTCCAGACCTCCCTGTGCTCTTCCTTGGGTTGGAGGGGAGAAGGGGAATGCAAACATTTCCTGGGAGGATCTGCTTGAATTCACAGGGATAGAGGCTAGGTCAGGGTTCTGAGATGGGCCCTGAATCACAGGCAGCACCAGAGGACTGGGGGAGCACAGTGCACCCCAGTAAATCCATGCTGCACCTAACTTACAAATCGGTGAATTGGGTTTTCTTTTTTTCAGGTTGGAATTGCTGGCTAAATCCATGACTTCTATCCAGCCCACTGCAGTCATTAGAGAGGGCCTTAAAGTCATTCTCTCCCTTTCATTAGCATTGACCATTAGCTCTGGATAGCCGTGTTATTGATATAAATGTCTTTGAAACCTCCCGAGCTCCAGGCTTTGACGGATTTCATAGGCTGGTTGGAGAAAGTGTTTCTTTTCATCAGTTTTGAATTTGTCACTATTTCAGTGGAATCAAAGGGGATTTCTTGTGTTGCAAGGCAAGGGAGGGGAGAAATACCAGATGTGCTTTGTCTCTCTCATTCATTAATTCCTATGCATTTATCATAAGACTTCCTATTTGTCTCCTTTTTAAGATAAATAATCTCAGCCCCTCCAATCCCTTGTCATAGGGAGACAAGAATGATTTAAGGACCTGGAAAAGCTCCATATGACAAGGGATACAGAGACTAGTATGCTGAGGCTGATCCTTTCATTTCTGGAGGACAGAGCAGAAGATGGAGATGAGTGGGCTGAGTGTGCTGGTTTCTCTGCAGATGTCCCACAGCTGACACAGGGACAAGTACATGGATACACATCCATCCACATTTTTTCCGCTGCTAACACATTTCTGGGCTGTGTTAAATTTGACTTTAGTATGGAATAAGATAAATTTGATCGGATGTGTCTGAACAACCTCTTAGGACCCAATCCCAGAAGTGGATGCTGAACAGATTTGAGTCATTTACTCCATAGGCATGTTTAAAACTTGGCAGAGGTTGTAGCTGTGGTATTTGTTTAAGATCTGATCTAGATCTCCTGTAATTGCAAGGTGTCTTCTAGAGGATTTGGAAGAGCTAGGCTGCCTTATTCCTTTCCTCCTAATTTGAAGGTTATGCATCACTGTTCTCCCCTGGAATACAACAGTCTTTCTTGGGATACTCAGGAGGATCAGAGGAGGAATTGCAGCAGCTCTGTTTTAGGGTACTAATCCTATTGTAAATCCCAGCATTTGTATATCTCTAATAATAATTCTTGGCACTTGAGTGGTGGTTTACACACACACATCCACAAAGAAATAGGGTAAACACTAAGCTAATCCTCTCAGTGCCCTGGGAACAGCAAGGGGAGCAACTAGTTAATGTTTATGCAACATTTGGGGGGTGTTGGGGCTGTTCTTGCTTCCCTGAGCGTGGTGAAGACCCTGGGAGCACTCTGATGCCAGGAGTGTGGACAGGAGGCACAGCTCACCTGAGAGGTGTCTCCTGCAGCACCCTCACCACACCCCCTGCCTAGGAGCTGTCTGTGAGCTCAGATGGAACAAACTGTTTGAGGAATCTCTCCCTGCAGCCCAACCTAATTTGTCCTGTCAATCCTGCGCTCGCCTTCCCGCGCTCGTATTTAGCACCATTGATTTATTGGATTGCAGGAATATTAAGAACCTCAAACTATTAGTCCTGATTACAACTTCTTGGCGGCTTCATCACTCCATGTGTCTTGCTGTGCTCTGAGGAGACTGATCCCTTCGCTGCCTCTTGGCAGCTATTGAGCCTCAATTTACCACTCTCCTCCTCTCTGCCTCTTCCCTGTCCTCCCAAGTTCTCCTCAACATGTTTTCTTACAGCAACAGGTATTTCAGGGGAGGCACAGTGAAATGAAATACCTTTCCCAATCTGAGATGAATCCATCTGTAGCAGAGTCAGGGAGATGAGGTTGCTTGTGTCCTTGCCCTGATGCTCCCAATGCATTGGAGCTCCCCTCAGTTCTCCTCTGCTGCTTCCCATCCCTTTGCTCCCTTTGGACATCACTTTCCCTGCAGTTAGTACTGGCTTTTCTTTCTTGCCTTCAATGTCCTCTTTGAAAATCTCAGCACCTTTTTCCTTAGAGCAGCAGTTTTCCCTTCTTATTCCTTTTCTGGGTCCTGGTTGCTTCCAAAAAGAAATGGGGTCATCCCAGGTACAGATGGGAATGCATTTAGCTCCTCTGGAAATAACACCTGCAAAGAGGTACTGCAGTGGCCTTGGTTTTGAAGCTGGCCTGGATGAAGAGAAAATTAGCCTCTGGCAGTGAGGGAGGGGAGAGAGCAGGGAATTTGGGGTGAGAAAAGTGCTGAAAGGAACAGTCTGTGCACCACGCTGTGATGGGGAGTGTGTGTCTGTGTGCAAGTGGGTTGGTGCCCCAGGCTCCAGCTGGGGTGTGAGCACAAGGAGGCTGCTCAGAGGGGTTGTGTGAGCTTTCCCTGTCACCACCAGGAGTTTGGGAGTGTGGGAGAGGGTTGCAGCCCCCACCCTGCACTCTGTTTGGGCTGTGTGGGGATGCAGCAAGGCTTGTCTTCGTTGGCTTTGCAACCATCCTGTCCCTTTGCTTGGCTTTCCCCTCTGATGGGAAACTGTGAGGGTCACAAAGGAGTCTCCTGAGCCTTCAGACTGGGGGTGACCCTGCAAGCCATGGGGTCACTGGTACTTATTTCTCACTGATATAGGCTGGTGGGGTCTAGCAGCCCCCACTCCCACCACCCAGCAGCTGTGCTTGGCAGCAGATGGCAAGGGGGAAAAGGTCCTAAGGAGGAGTTCATTAGTGGGGGAAAAAAAAAGAAAGTGAGAGGACTTAGCTGAATCTGAAAGCTTCACATTATTAAGGTCAAAGCAGCTCTTACCTCTGCAGTGCCCTCTAGATGGTGTCAGGAGCTACAAAGGTATCCCAAAATCTCAGCGGCTGGGATCCAGTTCCCTGCCTGGGGTTGCCAGCTGTGTGATGCCTTGGAGATGATGGCACGTCCCAAGCTGACTGTGATGAGTGGGAGGAGGGAGAGGGCAGGTTCCCACCACCTCCTATCCCTCCTCCTCTGTGTCAGAGAGAGAGCTGCATCCCAACCGCTGGGAAATGGGTGGGTTCCTCCATCAGCTGCTGCACCCCATGTGGTGTCCTCATTCCTGAGCCTCCTTTCCCGTCCCCCAGAGGCTTTGTGGTGAGATAAGAGCTTCAGCTCCATCTCTGCCCATCTCTCATCACTCACGACCTCAGAAATATTTCAGAGGAAGGGTTTCCAGTCTGCTGGCTCGAGGCTCCCTGCCTCATCTGGGCGAGCAGCTGGTGAGTAATAGCTGGGGAGTGCTCCACAAGGACCTGGCCCTTTCCCTCTGAAAGGCTCTCAATCATGCTGCCCAGCCCCGTGGCCACGCACTGCTTTAGCCTAATTACAGCAGCACTGCTTAATACACTGCAGCTGCCAGCAGAAGGGGAATTATGAGCTTCCACTATGTCTCCTGGATTTTACTGCCCACCGGAGAGGTCTGATAGGCTGAGGAGCACCAGGTCCTCCCAGTGTGGATGATACCAGAGAGGTCATAGAATCATAAAATATCCTGAGTTGGAAGGGACACACAAGGATCATCCAGTCCAACTCTTGGCTCTGCACAGGACACCCCAACAATCCACCCTGTGCCTGAGAGCATTGTCCAAACACTCCTTGAGCTCTATCAGCCTTGGGGCTGTGAGCACTTGCCCTGGGGAGCTGTTCCAGTGCCCAAACACCTTCTAGGGGAAAAACCTTTATCTAATATCCAACTTAAACCTCCCCTGACACAACTTCAGTCAATGCTTTGCTCCACCTGAATATCATCTCATACTTGACAAAGTCATGTCCTTTCAGGTGGGTTTGTGCTTTTTTAGGTGCTGGTTCCTGCATTTAGCAAACTGAGAGGAGAGCAAGGAGCACTCTGAGTGGTTTAGATGGGTAACTTAGTACCAAACAACTCCTCTGTCCAATTCTACCCCCTGTGCTGTCCTTTCCCTTCTCCATCCTTGCTCCCTGCTCCTCCAGCTAGGTGATAGTGCCTGGGAGCACAGCAAACACGTTACACACGGAGCAGCCACCCTGCTTAAGGACCTAAATTTATTTCATTTTCTAAACTGCAGCTGGGAAAAAATAAGGAGCCATTAGGCTGTCAGTTGTCAGAGCTTTACGGGAGCATCAACACATCGTGTTTTTCTTTACTGAGACATTAAATGTGTCAAGACCCGTGATGGACTGGCTGGATCAGATTCAGAGGGCAGATGGGATGGTGAGCAGGGCAGGATGGTTTTCTTTGCTCTCCCAGCTCTGCTGGGCTCCAGAGTTGTACAAACCTTGGGACTGCTCTGTTTTCCAAAATGTAAGGACAAAGTCCTTCAGCAGCTTCACCTTAATGGGACCTGTCACACTGTCTCGGGTGTTGGTCCCACTGGATGAAGCAGGATTGCATGTCTCTGGTGCAGGGATTAGGGGAGAATTTGGATGCTGCCCTGGCCAGCAGACAGGAGAGTTTCTCCCCATTTTCTCCCCATCAGGAGGTTAATGACTGCCTGACCACAGCAATATGCTAGAGCAGAGAAGTGACAGGGAGAGCAATGTGGAAATCGTGACTTAGGCTAAGGAGAATTCAATGTGAACAGAGGTTTTACTGTTTTCCAAAGCAGAGCTGGACTTGGGATTTTTATATTGAGTTTGCTGGATGCCCAGAAACCTCCCAAAGCCTTCAACATCACCAGGCTCTCCCAAATGCAGTGTTTGGTCTGCATGTACATGAGATGTGTGGCAAATATTTTATTTCAGAGGCTGGCATATTTGCACTGGCACTGACTGCATTACATGTGAGTGATGAAAGGCCCTGTATAAATACGGTGTTTCCATCACTATTGATTGCATTATGATTGCAATTACATTTGCAATGGAGCTGACTGTATTATGTGTGTCATTATATTGGCACTCATCATTAGTACTTGCCTGTGGCCACTTGCTGTTTGCTTAAGTTGTGTCTGGTGCAGGAATTGAGCTGTGGAGGGAGAGAGGCAGAGGCAAGGCTGGTTTGGGGATGGTGTTTTCCCAGCAGCATCAACCTGCCTAGGGTGATGCTTATGTAGTTTCTGGACCTGAGAAGATCTGACCACTTGTGCTGATGGTCTCCTGGTTATCACTTCTCAGTGCCTTCAGCTGGATATTCCCTCACACACAGGGTGGCTGAGCAGATCTGTACTTCTGACAAATCCTGCTGCTGCTGCAGTCCCTCTTGGGTCGTGTGCATTACAGCAGAGACCTCTAAAATTCCAATATGCCACTTAAAAGTTCATTCTTGATCTCCATGCTGACCTCTCCTTTACAGAACCTAATTTCCTTGGATATTCTGTGTAGTAAAATGTCTTCTTTGATTCAACTTCTTTCTTTTTTTTTTGGGTGAGAAGAGGTACTGTGGGCTCAGAGGCAGTTTTGATATTTTCCAAGTCAATATTCCTTCCTGCTAAGAACAAGATGTAATCTGTGTGTGTGCATGTTCATAGCCTTGCACAGAGCAAGCATCAGGTGCCTGGAATAGGAAGAAAGGGATGTGTATTCCCCAAATGTAGCAGGGAGCTATGATGTTGCCTTTTACCAGCCCCTGAAGCTGGTGAGAGGATTGCCCTTTGCTCCCCTGCCCTGGAAATGCCATCCAGGATGGGGAGGGAATTCTGTACCTGCTCCTCACCTGAGGCTCTGTGGCAAATTGATTAGGAGCAGATGCTTTGAGCTCAGGAAGGGTTTTCCCTGCCTGGGCAGGTGTTAATGGGAGAAGGTTACAAGTGTGATAGGGAGGGAGGGCTGGGGTGAGAAGGGGCAGATGGGTAAGGCAGGGAGTAGAGAAGAGGGAAGAAGGTGAGAGCAGCAGGGATGTGTGTGGAGGCTGTTTTCATCTGCTTGCTTGGAGAGGAGGTGAGTAGACAGCACAGTGACCCAAATCTGGTCACCCCTGTGCCTTTGAAAGATGGTGGTGGTGGGATTTGCTCTGGGCTCTGCCTCTGGCCTTAGCCACTGCTCCAGGGAGTTTGTCTAACACTTGAAGAAAGCCCAAAAAAATGTAAAAAATCCACGAAGGGGTGAAAATGATGTGTGGAGGGGTAGGGCTGAGGAGGGGGACACAAAATACTCCTTCTCTCTGACAATCCACATGAGTTTGAAGTCAAAACATTCTGTGCATGTCTGCTTTTTTTCTTCCCTTGCCACCTGGTAGCTATTATCAGATGACAATTTATTCCAGGCGTCCTCTTGGGAGGAGATTTCACAAGCATCAAGATTTTAAATCCAGAAAGGTCCATGATTAGCATGGTGTATTCCTGAGCCAGAGCATTTGGCTCCTGGTTCCCATCCTGGGCTGTGGACCTTGCTGCTGGCTTTGTGTGTGTGTCCCAGCAAAACCTCAGGATTTGGCTCTGAAGATTGAAATCCAGGAGCCTCTGCCAGCCCTTGAACCATCTCTGCAGGAAGAATCTCCAGCCGTGGCTGGGAGAGGGAGGGATTCTTGCAGTTTGGCTGGGAGAAGGTGGTGGAGTTGTGCATGGGTTCTGGGGATGTGCTGAACCAGGAATTTCATCTTCTGCAACCTCTGGAGGTTTGCAGTGCAGGTGTAAACGGTTGGTTGTGAGGAGCTGGTGGATTGCAGGAGCTCATGTGTCCCCCTGGAAAGAGAGAGGATTCCCTCAGCAACCCTCACCATGTTGTCTCTGCTTCAGGAGTTTATCATCAGGATAAATTGGTGCATCAGGCAGTGCCTTTTGTCCTAGCCTTTCATTTGCCACAGGGGCTTATTAGTCAAATTGTTAACTACTAGAGTATTGCTTTGCTGTTAATGGCTTACTAATAAGTAGCACTGGGATAATGCAACTCCAAACACTGCAAAAAACTCCAAAATGTGGCCCCTCAGCTCAGGAGGGACATTGAGGTGCTGGAGCAGGTGCAGAGAAGACCAACAAGGCTGGTGAAGGGACTGGAGCACAAGTGCCATGAGGAGAGGCTGAGGGAGCTGGGGGTGTTCAGCCTGGAGAAGAGGAGGCTCAGGGGAGACCTTCTCACCCTCTGCAACTCCCTGACAGGAGGTTGGAGTCAGGTGGGGGTTGGTCTCTTCTCCCAGGCAACCAGCAGCAGGACAAGAGGGCACAGACTCAAGCTCTGCCAGGGGAGGGTTAGGTTGGATATTAGGAAGAGATTTTTTACACCAGTTCAAAGGGATATTGAAGTGCTGGAGCAGGTCCAGAGAAGAGCAACGAGGCTGGTGAAGGGACTGGAGCACAAGTGCCATGAGGAGAGGCTGAGGGAGCTGGGGGTGTTCAGCCTGGAGAAGAGGAGGCTCCGGGGAGACCTTCTCACCCTCTGCAACTCCCTGACAGGAGGACGGAGTCAGGTGGGGGTTGGTCTCTTCTCCCAAGCAACCAGCAGCAGGACAAGAGGGCACAGACTCAAGCTCTGCCAGGGGAGGGTTAGGTTGGATATTAGGAAGAGATTTTTTACAGAGAGAGTGCTCAGACATTGGAATGTGCTGCCCAGGGAGGTGGTGGATTCACCATCCCTGGAGGTTTTCAAGCTGAGACTGAATGTGGCACTTATTGCCATGGTCTAGTAACCACAGTGGGGTTGGACTTGGTGATCTTGGAGGTCTCTTCCAACCTGGTTGATTCTATGATATCTTGGAGACAGAGTTGGGCTCAATGATCCTTGTGGGTCCCTTCTAACTCTGAATATTAGTGATTCCGTGATCTTGCAGCACACAGCTTTTTCCTGTGCATTATGGCTTTGTAGCCTTCTGTCATTAGGGAATTACTGGTGTAAAATCCCACCCCAGCTCTTCTTGGCTTCACCCTCTGCCCACCCTGCTCCCTGTGCTGCCTGCAAGTGCCTTGCTGGCAGAGCATGCAGGCGTGACACACATGGCTGTGAGCACCTCAGCGCCTGCGACTTCGCCTTGCCGACGGTGAAAATAGACTTGTCATGTTTGGTTTGGTTTGGTTTCCAGCAGATGTATTCACAAATAACTTCATTTGATGGCAATGATGGGGAAAGAAAAGAAAATCATCCCGATGATTTTCTGAATGTTATCCAATGATCTATAGAGCTAGGCAGAAATTCGAGAAATAAAAGGAAGGAGGGGGGGAAAAAAGAAAGGAATTGTGAATAGTTTGACAAGTATGTCAGTGTTTCTTGAACACATTACAGCACATAATTCAATTGGCTTGAGTTTCTGGTGTGCTTCAGTGCTGATTCCTGAGTGCTGAGGCTGCCTGTGTTCCCAACACACCAGGGACACAGCACACATTAAAATGCAGCAGAAATCACAGAGCCTTTCATGCTGCTCCTAGGGCTTGAGTGACGATGCTCCAGGAGGGAGGGATGTGATCAGATCAGTTCGGTCTTGGCTGCCCAATGGTTGTCCCTTCTGCTCAGTGTCTGCTGCCAGAGCTGCAAACCTCAGGGTGTACAGGGCTTGGCTTGGTGGGATCTGAAATACCCAGTGAGTGTCAGTCCGGATTTGCTTCTGGCTTTCTCCCAGTGTGAACACAAAGTGCACTGAACCCAGCAGGAGTTGCTGGGCAGGCATGATGCAGGAGAAATCTCAGCTGTGGTGCCCAGGATGTGCTGGAGCTCCTTTCCCCTGCACTGTGGCCACATTAGAAACCTCCTCAGGTACCTCCAGCGTGCAGATCCCAACTTCTGCAGGCAGGAGCTGGGCCAAGCAGTGTCCCAGAGGAGTGATGCTGCTGCTGGTTTGTGTCTTGTATAGAAGGCAAAGGTGCTGGGTAATTTCAGCCTCTCCATCAAACCAAATTTCAGTTTGTTGTTATTGAAAAGGTGGGTTTGTTTTGTGGGTGAGGGAGCTGTGCCCATGCAGAGAGGGGCTGTGTCACTGCAGTGCTGGATGAAGCAAGGAGAGGGGAAAATAGAGTAAATTATAATAACACAAGTGAAATAAAAAATAGTGCCATAGGAAGATTTAATGCAAATTCCCTGACTGTTCTGGCTGTGTGTCCAGTGACCTACTCCTGTGAGATGGTGTTTGGTCACCAGGACTGGGGCACTGAGATGGGACCAGGGGTGTGGAGCTGGTTTGCTTGAGCACCCTAAGGACCCTGATGCCCTGTCTGAGGGCTCATCTCCAGGTGCCTGGAGGCATAGTGTGAGGCTTTGTCTCTTGTTTAGAAAGCCTTGGCTTTTATAAGTTCAAAAATGAGATGGCAAATTGAATTTATTCATGAGCATGGAGGCTCTCTAGGGTTTCCTCTTTAATTCAGTAGACTTGCTTTAAGGGACTCTGTTTCAGCAGAGAAAGGATGGAATTGGTGCTTTCATCTTTCCAGCTTCCCTTACTGGTGTTCCCTTGCCTTGCTCCTGGCTCCTGCAGAGTCTGTCCCAGAGCAGAGATGTCCCTTTCCACAGTTCCTGTCCCTTGTCCTTGTGTGTGATGCTGTGCTTCAGTGTTGGGGCAAGGCTTTGCTCCCCCACCCATGTATTTGGGGCTGGTGGAGGATGCAGGCCCATAGTCCTTTCTCCTTCCTCCCCATCCTCTTTGGATGCCCAGGTGGAGCAATCCATGCACTACTGGCTGGCAGCTGTCTCTTGCCACGCGCTGTCGGTGCCATCCCAGCAACAGGCTAATGGGTGCCATATGGATGAGTAGCAAGGCTGGCTGTGGCTCCCACCCCCCTCCCCATGCTCACAGGGAGCCCCCAGGGGTTTCTGAGCAGTGACAGGAACAGTCACAGGCAGAGGGACCTGTTAGTTGCTCTTTCATGGTTCAGTGCTTTCCCTTTCCACCTGGTGATCTCCGGAGAGTCCCTGTGGGCTGCAAAGGGAGCTATGGGCAAGGGAGATGGAGGGTTTATGGAATGCGAGGCATCTTTCCACATGCATCAGACTTGGAGCTCAAATATCCCCTCCCCAGATTTTGGGAGATGCCCATTTCCCTCCCTTTTTTCCTTGGCATTGCCACTGGAAGCTGAAGGAAGGCACAGCTGAAGGAGCAGAGGCTGCTTCAGCGTGTGAATATGGTTTGGGTTGTTGTTGGTTTTTTTGTCTCATGTTTAACCCAACGAAGCACTGTGGTCTGCCACGCTCAGAGGGCTGCGCAACGGTGCTCGTAAAAAACATGGAAATCAGTGAATTTTGCTGTGGTGTAGGTTTTGTTATGAGCTGAATGTCAGTCTGGGTTTGTCGTCCCTCTGGGAGCGTCGGGAACCAGCAGACGGAAAGGTGCAGCACTAAAATTCATTGCCTGCTGAGCTGGCTGCTGGCATGTGTGCACACCTTGCACTTAGAGCAAATCCCTGGGGCTGTAAAAACCCCCTGGAAGGAGGTGATAAAGCCCCTCGAGACTCCCAGCAGAGCTGAACCTCCACAGCTGCTCCTGCGGTAATGGGACTTCCTGACGCACGTCGAGATCTTTCCTGGGAAAGTGTCGTTGAAGGACAGAGCCTGATGGTGTTTGGATCTTAATGTTTTACAGCTCCCCTGCCTTCGAACAATGCCTAAAAATACAAGAGTATGCAAATTATAAACTAATTTAGATGATGGAGCATGGGAATATTGCTCATACTCCCCAAGCATGGCATTTCCAATCATATCTTCGTTTCATTTTTAAGCAAAGAAATCATAATCTTGACATGTTTATCATTCAGTGCCTGCACCAATTATCTCTTTGGGTTCATTCTATAGTTCATAGAACTGATAGATTATGATCATGTTGTTAGGAGAATTGTGCAGTCATTATTCCTCCAGCTGGAGGAGAACTTGAAAAACAATTATAAAGAATGATTCTCCTTTGGATTGCTTTCCAAGTTCATGAAATAGGCAAGTTCCTATTACCAGGGGCCATGAGCTGCAAGGCTACTGCCACTGGTGGGTTTGAACTCTTGTGATCCAAACCAGATGACTTGCAATGTTCATTTTCTCCAGCGAGCTCTGGTTGTAGTTATTATTTTTTTATGGGTTGATATCAGAGAGATGAATACTATTGGCTGCACAAGGGCTGAAACTCTGAATGATAATTTCCAGTTTAATTACAGCACAGGGGTGGTGGTGATGCACCACTGCATGCCTTTTGGGTTAGAAATTGAGACTAGAGGCTTTGCATCCAAATAATGCGACGTCGGCATCCGTGTGTGGCTTGAAACTGGATGAAGTGTGGTTCCCTCAAATTAAGAATTGTTCTCTTTTAAGGTCCTTAATGAGACTCAAGGGATTGTGACCCTCCCAGAGAAAATATTTGCAGGAGATGTTGCTAAAGGAGTCCTCTGGGAGTTGGGGAGTTGAAGGCAGCACACTCCTGGGGGAGAGCTTTGCTTTGGTGCCCAGAAGGAGCTCTCTAATCCCTTCCATTAACACACTTGGGCAGCTTGAGGGTGATTTGGCAGCCTTCCTTTTGTGATTGATCGTTCCCAGAGGAATACACTGCCTTTCCACTCCTCCCTTGCCCCAGTTCTCCATGCACACTATTGAATTTTCAAGTTACTTGACCAGAAGGCAGCAGAACCAGAAAAACAAATGTCTTGTCAAGGCATCATTCCCATGCAAGGATTTTGCCTCCTTGTCTCTCCAGGGCTTTCCTTCCCCTCCTCATCTCTGGTGCTCAGGACATGAGCAAAGGGGCATACCCAGGGCCTTGGCTGCATCCCTGCTTATCCAATTTGCAACTGGATGAAACCCCCCATCCCCCAGCCCTTGTTGTTTTGCCTTCTCAAAGTGGTCAATCTTGAATGCTTGAGCAGATCTATTTATTTAAGCACGTAGCCTGGCAATATTTATGCAGTTTGTAGCTGGCTGAGTATTCCACATCAGCGTGGGAAGTGACTGACGGGCAGAAGTAACTCTCCAGATGTGGAGTGCTCTGTGCTGGGGAAGGAGGGAGCAGCATTTGAGGGGCTCTAGTGGTTTTGCAGTGCCTTGGAGTGGCAGCTTTCCTCCTGTGCTGGTCACACTTCCCTCCACCTGCTTTGAACTTCTTTTTCCCTAT
>NW_008686352.1:48570-52908 GCF_000695815.1 Acanthisitta chloris
CTCTGGGGAAGGGAGGGAACTATAGCCAGGAGATGTCATGCTTGCTATGACACCCCTAGTTGTTCTGGGGAGCAGAAGAACTTTGTTGTTAGCATGAGACCTGCTTAGATCATGTGGCAAACACTCAATGCTCGTTCAAAAAGGATCATCTTCTTAAACTAAGTTCATGCCTTAATACAGAACCTGTTTTTATGTGCCTGAGTTGGGCAGTGGTGCCAAGAGTCCTTAAAACTTTAGAGGGAAGATGGAGAAAGCAGCATTACTAGTTATTATTTTCGAACACCTCCCGAGCTCCTGGAGCTAACAGGCTCCCTGTAGCTCTCTCCTTGCTGGTATTTGGTAGATGGATAAACAGGCTTTATTCCTTTATAAAGGGAAAAGGTTGTTTACAAGCTTTAAACCAGAATGGAAATGCTGTTTTCTGTCAGAAGCATTTCATGAACAATAACGAAATAATGTTTAAAAAGCCCTTGAAGTGTCCCTTTCAAACGAGAAACTGAAGTGCTGGGAAGAATATTAACTGCACACAAGCCCATGGTATTAATGCTTTGTTAATGAGCTAAGAGAAAAATAAATGCAGCTGAAAGCAGAAATGGCATCAAACCCTTTGTGAAGGCTGTGCCAGACCTGCACAGGAGATGGTCATGTCTTCATTTAAAAGCAGGTAAAGCCACAAAATGTACCTTTGAGGAAAAATAAGCCCCAAGGCTTCCAGACCTGAGGTATTGATAGGTGGTCAGGGGAAACTCTTTATGAGTAGGAAACATCTGGGGAGTTGGTTGTGAGGTTGAGGTTCTTGCATCTTCCCCTGTGGTTGTTGCAAGCAATGTGACAAGGATGTGCTTAGGTGCTGCTAATTCTGCTTCTCATTGCATTTCTTAGAGTGTATTTGACTACTTTTTTCTTACTAGACAGTAGCAAGTGTAACATTTTTGGTGAATTCTCCTTTTCCTTGTAATTATTGTATCAAGGGTACGAAAAGCTTTTAAAAACAGGTCCTCTGACTGCTGTCAGATGAGTGATGAGTCAGAGCAAGACTTGTATGCCTTGAAGAGCAGGTCCAAGGGGAACACCAGACACATTTCTGATTACTTTGTGGCCAAACCCATTACAAAATAAAAATATTTCCAAGTGCCAGAGGAGGGAGCCAGCAAAACACAGGAAATCAGAAGGTTTCTGCTTTTCTAATGTCTTTTTTCCTAATGAAATCAGAATAAATTGAGCAGAGCAGCACTGAACTTTGCTGGCACTTGTGAAAGAGTTGAGGAAAGTGGTGTCAGTGTCTGACTGATCAGTGCTTGCTTTAAAACCCAAAAGTTTGTGACTTTTTGGCTTAGAGGACATGTCTTTCTCCTCTCTGCTCTGCCCACCCTGCTTCAGTTAATTTTTTGCAGTAACCTCAGGGGGTTTGTTTGGCCTTCAGTCTTTTCCCTGCTCTTACAGCACAGAGTTATCCATGTGGATAACTCAGGTGTGGAATTTTGCCTTAATGATGCTTGTCAGGGTCGTTGCTGCTTACCCTGCAAGGCAGAGCTGGTTTTTGCTGATGGTCTCTTGAATGGTGCACAGTAATTCATGGAATCACAGAATTATTTGGGTTGGAATGGACCTTAAAGCTCACCATCCCACCCCCTGCCATGGGCAGGGACATCTTCCACTAGCCCAGGTTGCTCCAAAACCTATCCAACCTGGTCTTGAACACTTCCAAGGATGGGGCAGCCACATGCTCCATGTTGGCTCTACTGGCAGCTCCTCTTGCTGCTGCTGCTCCACCCTGGAAAAAAGGAATAATATAGGGGATGACCCCAGCATGGAGCTGCCCTGCTGCAGCATCCCTTGAGGAGAGGATGGTGGGTTTGAACAGCAAGACGTGCTGCAGCGTGGCTCATTACTACTGTGGGGAATGGGGGACCATAGTGCTGCCTGGAAAAGCTGGGGGAGGCAGGGAAAAGGACATCTGTGAGATGCCGGAGGCGTCTCTCCACCCTGCAGCATTGCTGTTGGAGGCAAGGATACCGCGGGAGAGACGGAGGAAGCTTCTCCCTGCCCTGAGCAACGCAGGCATTGCTGCAAGGAGGTCAGCCCAAAACGTCCAGGTGCAGCCCCAAAACTCCTCTCCAGTGCCTGGGACGGGTGGGAACTGCCATTGCCACTCATTTTTTGGGCCTTGCCTCTTGATTTCCTTGGCTCTCCATCCCTCCACGCGCGCGTTCCCGTTTCCCCGCCGACTTGCCTTGCAAAATGCCTGCGCCGCATATGAAATGGAGGAGATAAAATTACAAGATCTGAAAATTGGCCGAGCTCTGTGCAATATATAACATAACAGATGGTACTACATGATGCCTCTGAAATATCTGTGCAATAGCATTTTAAGAAACTGATATAACTGATCAGGCAGCATATGGAAAATACTTTCTGTGCTGTGCGAGGGTGCGGTGCCCCCTCTCCCAGCACCTGCTCTCCCTCCCAGAATTAGGGGTGCAGCAAGGAACATCTCCCAGCTTTAATGGGACATGTTCTCATTGTGCATCTGGGACAGGGCCGCCCCTGCAGCTGGGCCAGCACCATTCCAGCAGGGTTTGAAAAAGCAAGCGAGGAAATAAAGTTGTTTTCATCCAGGAGCAGAGTGAGAACCTGGTGGTTTGGTGGTTTCTTCACAACCTTCAGGATGTCCTTTCCCTGGGAGCTCTGGGCTATTTGCACAGATTTAGAGATCACTTAGCCTCTCCTCTGCTGCTCCTGGTTGAAATGGGATGTTGGTTGCATATATCCCACTTCCCAGTGCCTTAAGCAGTGGGTTTGTGAGTGTTACTTGGAGCAGGCAGACCAGTGGAATGCTGCCAGAGGAACCTCCTGGTCGTGGGGAACAATCACCTCCCTCAACCCCTGGGCTGCAGTGCACGTGGTAGATCTCCAGCTGGACTCAGCCCAGCCCTCAGTCCTTTGAGCCTCCCTAGTTCATCCAATTTCCAATGAACCTTGTGTGCTCATCTTGCTCATGCTGTCTGTGGGCTGCCTTGTACACATGCAAAGCCTCTCCTGCCTGTTTGCTATTCCCTGCTCCTCTTGCTGGCCTGCTGCCTGTCTGCCTGCCCTCATGCATGGGTTGACCTCTCTGTCTAACAGAGAAGACAATATTTCCTCTCCGTGAGGCTCAGCTCATGTTCTTTCAGGTGCTTCGGGGTCACGGGATGAAAGGCTCCTTGCTGCTTCTGCAATGAGTCCAAGTTGAGCTAAGAATAGATCTATAAACAAGACAGCAGGGAAGGTTTCATCAGAGAACCACTCGGGACTCTCTGAGTATGTCAAGCTGGAGTCATTTTCAAAGGAGATGTGGACCCTGCCGAGCCCTCAGTCTGCAGGGTGCCTGGCTTTGCCATGCTGGGGGTGGCTCTGGGCAAATCCTTTTCCAACTTGCAGGTTTGTTTTGGTCCTAAGGAGAAATGTTGGGGTTGGACGTCTCACATCTGAGCGAGGAGTGGGAGTGCCTCATCCTATGGTGGCTGCAGGATCAGCAGCCACCTTATCCTGGGTGATGCTGCAGGAGCTGTGTTGGCTGATGCAGCAGGAAGCAGCTGTTGGGTCCTTGTTGGGATCAGGAGTGATGAAACCAACTCTTCTTCCTCAACCATGTCTCTCTGGGTGCTTTGGAAGAGGAGTGAGAGTTGGGTGAGCTGCACGGTTGGGTTTTCGTCGGCACGTGAGATGCTCTGGCAGGAGACACTACGCTTGGTTGCTACCCACGCTCGTGCAGAGAGGTATTTAGAGCTGTCAGTCTAGCGTGCTGTCTGTCTGTCCACCCACCCAGGGATCTATAAAAATCCAGGGTGTATTAAATGTCTGTGAGAGCCCTGGACATGCTGAGCCCTGCTGCTGAGTCCAGGGCTCCTGGTGCAGTTTGCTGTCCTGTGTTCCTACATCCAGGTGGAGAGAACTGGGATCAGAGTCTGAAATGTGCAGCTTGGTCCCTGTTTCTGGAGTAATCTACATAAAAACTGAAATTGGGAATGTTGCAGAAAGCAGACTCCCCTCCTTTGTCTTTCCTGACTTTGTCCTCTGTTATCTTGAAGGCTTCTGCTTGCTGCCGTGTTGCTCTTTAATCTGGAGCCCTCTGTTCTTACCTGAGCTACAGAGGCTTGACGAGGAAAGCCACTAAACTCAGAGAAAAATGAAAGGGAGCAAAGCTTAAAAAAATGTTTTCTTTCTCTCTCATTCTTTAAAAAAAAAAAAAAAAAAAAAAAGAAGAGAAAAACCCAACCCCCAGAGCACACAGCCAGTGAGCGCTGCCTGAATGTATCCTTGAACCATCTCCTGTTTATGGATCAGGGATGCATCATT
>NW_008686352.1:52920-58379 GCF_000695815.1 Acanthisitta chloris
CTTTCTGTGATGCTCAGTTATTTTGATCAAAGCTAGGCAAATAAAAAACCTCTTCTTTTTTAACCTGTCTATAGGAGAAGGGAATTCTGCCCCAGTGCTGGCAAGGTGCGTTCGGACTGATGGAATAGGGAGCCTGGAGCAGTGGGGCATGTGGAGATGGGGGAGATACAGAAGGATCTTGATGTCTGTGTGGAGATAATGTTTTGTACATGACAACAACAGATAATTACTATGATCAAAGATTTGTGTGAGGGTATCTTGTGTTTCATCACTCCCTGGCACAGGCCCAGCCTCCTGACGGCTGAGGAGGGGAGCAAATTTCCTCACTGGCTTTTCCTATCACCCTCCTTCCCACGGGGATTTTTCCCAGGAGATGGAGTGCTCTGGGTGTTCTGGAGGGTGGCTGGGAGCACCTGGGGGTGGCAGAGGGCTGGGGTCTTCTCAGGAGTGCCCAGAGAGGGCAAGAAGCAGTGGACACAGAGCACAAGGAATTCTTTCAACGTAAGAAAAGCTGTTTTAGGGAAGTGGTGCTCAAGCACTGGAGTAGACTGCCCAGGGACCTTGTGGGGTTTGTGGCCACATGGTGCTGCCACATTCACTGCTGTTGTAGGGTGTCTTTGGAGGTGCCTCATCCAGCACGTGGCTGGTAATGATTCTTGACGGGAATTAGTACCCTGCCTGCCTGGCCCCGTTCTGCCATCTAACAAGAGGAGATAAGTGCACTTAACAACACACCAGCTCTTGTTCAGACCCCTTCTTCCCAAGCCAGAATCAATAGCAGGTCTCTCCAGCTTTTAGAGACTTAGATCCCATCTTTTCATCTCTCTCTCACTCATTTTTTCCAAGCAGCATGCGCTTGTTTTTTCCTTTTTTTTTCACGCTGCGGAAATTTTCCCACTCTACCTTTCATCTGAACCCACTCAGCATTTGCCCAGCCAGGGCTGCAGCTTGCACAGCAGATAAGAAACCACCCCATGCCTGGCTTTTCCAATCCCCATCTCCACCTCACTCCTGGTTATGAGCTCTCCCGCAGCCAGCTTTATCTTCAAAGTGCTTTACAAACGCTAATTAATCCCCCCAACACCCTGCTGCGGTAGGTAATGGAGAGCTGTTTGCCCTCACCCATTCGTGCCAGCACCCCAATTTCTCTCCCTGGGTCACCCTCACTTGCTGGGTTTGCTTGCCCTGCTTTGGAGGAGCTGGATGGGTTAGCAGGACAGTTGGTGTCTGTGTCACTTTGGCTTGGGGATGGGTGTGGAAGGCACTTGACTGATGACATGCAAACCTCAGGGACTTCAAGAGGTGAACTCCATCTCCTCCTGAGCACCAGCCTGCTTCTCTCTTAGATTTTCCTGCTAATTTAGTTGCCTTATCCAGCTTAATTGTTCTTGGTTTGCCTTCCCCATTGAGCTGGGTGAATGCTGCTGGCCCAGCCTGGGGGTAATTTGCTATATTTGCCCTTGGTAAAAGCTGTAGGGATGAAGAAAGCACTTTGGGGAGGGTGATGAATCTGCCTGATGTGAGTGTAATATCTGGGGGTGGTTGGTGAAGTTCCTGTGGTGTGCAGGATGGTCAAGTGGGTCCTTGTGCTCTCCATGGAAAGAGTTGGAGTGTCTGAATTATAGAATCCCAGAATGGTTTGGGTTGGAAGGGACCTTAAAGCTCATCTCGTTCTACCCCGTGCCATGAGCAGGGACACCTTCCACTAGCCCAGATTGCTCCAAGCCCCATCCAACCTGTTTATTCCCGCAGAAGCTTTGAGTTCAGAGAGGCTTTTTTTTTTTCTTTAAGAAAAGAAAAAAAAGCGACTTTTTTTCCTCTCTCCTTGCACGAAATGCAAATCAATAGCTGTTGTATTCACATTCTAACAAGATGTCAAGGAGAAAAGGGTAGCCTTTCATTCAGCAGAGCACACACACACATATGCCCCGAGGGAGGGGACAGGGAGGAGGGAGAGGGGTGGGAGGAGGTCTGCGGGGGCAGAGAGTGAGGCTGCCCCGGGCGGCACTGCAGAGGGGACACGGGGAAAGATCACAGGCAGGGCGAGTTTGGGAGAGTTTCCCTGGAGCCTTCTGCTCCCCCTCCTGCTGGGATGGGCGTTCCTTCCGTCCCAGAGCTCCTTACATCCCAGCCCTCCTGCACCTCTCACTCTCCACCCATGTGCTCCTGTTCCCCTTCCTCTTCACCCCAGCCCTCCTGCACCTCTTCCTCTCCACCCATGTGCTCCTGCTCCCCTTCCTCTCCATCCTTGTGCTCCTGCTCCCCTTCCACTCCACCCTTGTGCTCTTGCACCCCTCCCTCTCCACTCCAACCCTCCTGTACCTCTTCCTCTCCACCCATGTGCTCCTGCACCTCTTCCTCTCCACCCCTGTGCTCCTGCACCTCTTCCTCTCCACCCCTGTGCTCCTGCTCCTCTTCCTCTCCACCCCAGCCCTCCTGCACCTCTTCCTCTCCATCCATGTGCTCCTGCTCCCTTTCCTCTCCCTCCCAGTCCTCCTGCTCTGCTCCCCTGTAGCTCCCAGTCCAAGGGCTGCAGACACCCACCAAGGCAGCACTTTGGGCTCCTTGCAAAGCCACAGCCCTGCAGAGAGGTGCCATCCAGTTCCCTTGGATTGGTGCAGGTAGAGTGTTGTGTGGAGGTGGGTGCACAGGCTGTGGGTGCTGGGGTTGGGAAGGAGAGTGGGAAAGTGGTCTCAGGACTGGGAGGAGCAGGGAGACAGTGCTCTGTGCCATATGGGCATGCAGGACTCTGTTGAGGGAACACCTTCAGCAGCTGGGATCAGCCCAGGGGAGGCTGCTTTGGTGGCTGGGACCTGGGGATGCACGGCTGGATGTTGTGATGGGAGCAGGGATGCTCCACACCCTGTGCTCCTGGGGTGCTTTGCCCCCCTTTTCCCTGGCTGTGCAAGAAGAGGGTGAGGAAACCTCTGCTTCACTGAAAACGTGTTATTTCCCCCAGAGACTAGTCTGGTCCCAGATGTGAATATGCATTGAGACAGCTGAGGAAAAAAAAAAACCCTCAGAAAATACACACAAAAATCATGTCTAAATGTGCCCAGCGGACCATAATGTCTCCTCTCAGATCGGGTGCTGCCTGTCAAATTTAAATATGCATTTTAGATTCTCTGCTTGATATCATAAAGCAAACAACCCCAAATATCCCAGAAAAGCTCCACCAGCTAAATACATATTTATACACCTTTTTATTATGTGTCTTGGAAATCAAACAAATGAAACAGGCCAGTGCCTGTTTGGTCCTGCAGAGCTGGTGAGCAGTGATGGATTTGTTTGCCTGATCAAAGCACATTTGCTCCTATTTTGCAGATGGGAAAGCAAAGGCATCCATGGACTAAAGGTCTGGGCTGGGGTCACCCTGGGAGCTGTGCTTGGCAATTTAGGTGCCAGACTAATTGGCCAAAATAGATGCGAAGTGAGTGGCTAAGTGTGTGTTGGATTAGGGTAGTAATAATCATTGCCAGGTGAATTAAAAAAAAAAAAGCATATGGGAGAAGTGTGGTGGGAGGCAAAAAAAAAATTAAGAAAGTGTTGTTTTGAAATTTCCCCAAATATAGCTTTTCAACTCAGGTTTTGAAAGCAGAGCAACATGTTTGTTCTGAGTCCATCAAACATTTCTGTTAATTAGAAATGATTTCTTTGTTCGTTTCCTTTAGTTCCTCGCGGATAACTTGATTTCTTGTTGCCTTGGGCAGATTCAGAGCTCTCTGTGTGGGTTTTGGAGAACGAGCTGCAGCCACAGGGTTCAGCTGAGCCCTGAAGGAGCTCAGTCCCCTCTGAGGACACATGTCCCTGTCCTGGGCTGGCCAGGAAGGATGCAGCCACATGCCTGGCAGCCCTGGGAAATCCCAAATGCCTTCCTGCAGCTGTTTTCCCAAAATACTTGTGAAGCAAAGGATAAATTTGCTTGATGTCGGCTGTTGGGGTGTCAATTAAAGGGAAATTCAGGACAGAAATATCCTCATCTCAAGCTGAGGGAGACACTAGGCTCGGTGGTTTTTGCTTGGTGTGATGATTTAGCTCTTTCAGAGGTCAAGGTGACTGCAAACAACATAACTTTACTCTTATTAAAGGAAGAAAGTCCTGAGCCATGTTTTCTTTGGAGTGTTCCTAAAGATGCAGGAGATATGGGATGCCTTCAGCAGATAATGTGGGAATATGGTTGAGTTAAAAGCTTTTACAAACTTGTAGTTTATTCATGCAGAGTAGAAAATGAAGATAGATTAATGGCTAAAAGCTGGAGGAAGTTTGTCCTGGCAATGTGTGCTCAGTTTCCATCCCTCACTGGGCGAGGGTGTCCCTTCCAGAACATGATGGATATGGCTTTGTGCACTGAAAACACTATTCCTGCTCCTTCTGGTGCTGCTTTGAATGGAAATAATGCAAGATAAGAGGGATGCAGTTCCCATCCCTGTGATGAGTCTGCGCCGAGCTGTAACAAAGGGGTGAGAGAAACTGAGGGAGGAAAGGCAGGAGGGAGGGAATGATTAGGATTTTGTGGCTGGGTTGGGGTGTGAGGTGTTTGGTGGCAGAGAGAGGCTGGAGAACTCTGATCCCAGCTCTGTAGCAGGTGGGACAGTTACTGTTTGCAGTCAAGTGTTTGCACATGCATCATCCCTCCAGGAATTGTGCACATCCAGTGCAGAGTGTCTCTTTTCCAAGCACTCTCTGGTGGGTTTAATGCAAAAAGAAAAACAAAAAGGAGTTCTGAGGGAAAAGAATCCAGTAAACTGGTGTGTGCTGTGGATGGTGAGAATGTGCCCAGGTAGATGAGCACAGAGACTAAGAGGAGGAGCAGGTGAAACTCTGGGGCTGGTGTGGTGTGAAGGAGTTTGTGGCCACTGGTGCCAAAAAAAGCTGTCTTGGGTCAGCTGAAAGTCCAGAGTATTGAGCTCACCATACTCTTGGGCTAGCCTGGAACTCAAAAAGAGACCTTCAGCCCTGAGTTAGGTAGGGGAAGAGATTGTTTTGAGTCAAAGTGAACATTTTAGTTTGTCTGTAAGCATTAAAAAAATGTTTAGAGTTTATTTTGCATAAAGCATCAATGAATGTGAATAACAAACAATCTTTTGTTGAGAAAATGTCAGAAATAAGTGCTTTTTCATTTGGAAACTTACCTTTGCAGCCTTTCATTTGGCAATGCAGCAAACTCAAGCCCTAACTGGCAAATTCTTTGATCTGGGGTGGCTGTGGGAGGTGGGACATGGTAGGGACAGCTGTCAGTGCCCTGTGCTGGGGATGCTCAGGGCTTGGCAGGGGCATGGGAACATGCCAAGGAGGGATCTGGGGGGAAAGGAGGGTTTGTGGGGAAACTATGGCAGCCTGGAAGGGAAGGACAACCCCAGGAAAACTCCTTGGATTCGATGTGAGCAGGATGGTATTGGGTAGAGGCTCTGCAGGAGCAGTTACCCTAGGCTTGGTGTCCTTTTGTGGCTCTGTGAGGC
>NW_008686352.1:58432-63458 GCF_000695815.1 Acanthisitta chloris
AAGATTGCTACTCAGTTTCAGAGATTTCATGCGAAAAACACCCACTCATGCTAAAAAGCTTGGATTGCTCCCTGGTTTGCCTCTCAGCAGTAGGCAGATCTGCTGATGCCTTCCCAGGGAGGGGAGCAGAGGGCAGGGGGCTGCCCCACCAGCCAGCTCCAGTCTGGGGATTAAAAAAATTCCCCTTTGCAGGCAGCTAGTGCCTAAGGGAGTCGGTGGGGCTGTGCCTGTCCCTGTGCAGGGCTGTTCTCTCCATCCTGGGTACCAGCTGGTGCTGGGAGGGATGCTCAGGGGGTCGATGCCTGCATTTAACTCCCTGGTTGCAGAGTGAAACCCGCAGAAGAGCAAGTGTGCGTGTGTCAGTCAGCATCTTGAACCAATGGGTGCCTGGTAGGAGGTCTGCTTTGCTGGTGCACGCACGGAGCCTGGTGCTCCTTCTGCTAGTTGTGTGTGTGCGTGTGCAAGGGAAAATCAGAGACGCTGACTGCCTGCTCCCATCTCTCTCTCTCTCTCTCCAGCTCACTAACTCAGTCTCCCTCCCTCTGCAAACATTGGATTTAAACCTGCTCAGAATTCAGCGCAGACGAAAGCAGCGGCAGCAGCAGCCAGCAGCGAGCAAATCAGCCGCTCGCCTACCCCAGCTCCAAGATGTACCATCCTGCCTGCTGGATCGTCTTCACGGCCACCACTGCCCTGCTCTTCATCCCAGGTAGTGCCAAAAAAGCTTTTTCTCCAACGGGTGGGAAGCTATGGGTGGGAAAACCGAGCGGGGAGTGCACGCAAGGGACACGGACTTGATGCCCATTGCGCACGAACGCACACATGCAGGCAGCGAGTTGCTCTGCAGCAGGGGATTGCCCAGTGCTCCCAGTCAGGGGGTTCAAAGAGCTGTGCTTGCCCCCCTCAGCAGCAGGGCTGGACCCCCAGGTGGGCACTGAGCTGCCTGAACCTGAGCATCTTGCAGTGGGGGCTGGCTGGGATGGCACAGCAACCCCGGGGCTGGGCAAGGTCCGTCCCCTCGGGCAACCTCTGGTTGTAAATGATGGGGTTGTGCAGTTTTTTTCCCCTCTTCAGAGTTGAGCACCTGCTGTGCCCTCCCTTTTCTGAGAGCTGCCACTATTCCTTGTGCTCCCCCCAGCCCTACTTCTCTCATTCCTGCCAGGCAAAGTCGGGTGCCTGTCCCTCGCTCCCTTCTGCAAAGTGGAAATGAACCCCCGATCTGAACACTCGGGGGGACTGTGCTGGTGCTGCAGCCTCTATGAGCCAAGCAGGTGGCTCCTGAAATGTGGGTTGGCCTCCCACATTTGCCAGGGGAGGATGAAGGGGGAGATGCTGGGTTTGCATCCAGCGCTGGCTCTGTGCTGATGCTCACGGGGCAGCGAGCGCAGCCCTGCGCTGCATCCGCGGGAGGGTGATGGGGGTGGACAGCAGAGCTCAACGCTGGGGAGGGCAAGTCTCCTGCATATTTTTGATGATGATGTGCACTTTTAGCAGCTGAAAAGATTAGTGTCCCTGTGCAGGCAGCTGGGGACTGGGTGTCAAGACTCGGATCTGATCTTAAACCGATGTGTTTTTCATGACTGTCAGCGAGAATTTTGTTGGACTCGGGAGGGCAGGGAGAGGCACAGCTCTAATTTTCAGCAGCTTTTCCATGGTTTAGTTACAGTGCTTTGCTGTGTAGGGCTGGTGTGCGTGTGTGGCAAGAGGATGAGGCTGGTGGGGGAGAGGTTAGCTGTGTCACAGCTGGAAAACAGCTATTCCCACAGCTGTGCTGAGCACAAGGGGACTTGGGCTAAAACTTGCTTGTGGAGGCTCATGCCATGGGACCATCCACATCTCAGGGTTCTGTGGTGCTGTCACACTGCAGGTCAAGCAATCAGTGGGTACAAAAGCCCTCAGAAGGGGGTTGGGTACCAGTGATGCTCTGTGGCATTGCAGAGGGATGGGATGTGTGTTACCCCTGGGGCTAGAGCTGTCCCCTGGGGTGAGTGTTGCCTGGTTGAGGAGCAGTGGTGGAGGACTCCAGACAACACAGCCTTGAGCTCCTCAGCAATGCCTTCAACCAAAATGGTGCACCTACAGTTTAGCATGTGAGGGTGATGTGGCTCTGTGAACTGCCTGACTTTGTGAATTCAAAGGGGGTTCGATTGAAAATGTGCTCTTGAGCAAGACAGAGAAGCTGTGCCTGCCGTGGGGGCAGCTTGCCTCCCTAATGCAGTGCTGAGTAGAGCGTTGGCTCGTCCACCCTCTTGCTAGCTGAGGTTCTCTGGGTTGAAATTGCAAAGAAATGGATGGGAGGCAGCGGTGCAGGCCAAATGGGAGGACGTGTGACGCTTGATGGGCTGTCATCAAGGTGTCCTTAAGCTGGCAGAGACCTGACACAGTGCATTTGCTGCTTGCTGGTGCCTTGCTGCAGGTTCCTCAGGAGGTGACCCAAGCTCTGGGCTGGCTCTGGCCTCTGTGTGTGCCAGGGAAGGAAAAGGCCTGTGCATTTAAGTCCTCAGTAGCTTGGGAGAGGCTTCTTGATCAGAACTTATGCAGTTGTAGCTTTCCTTTCTTATTTCTATTAAACAGCAATATCTGCTTTGGCTTTGGATGTCCCCTGAGTCAAACCAGCCCAGGACTTTGCCCAGCTGGGCTCAGCCCTTAATCCATCAAGCTGAAACCTTCTGCCTGCATTAGAGGAAGGGAAATATTCCAGTGCTCTGGGCTGCTTGATGCTTTCCCTTCCTCCCCACACTGGCCACTTTCTGATGCAAAGCACTGGGTTTGAACATTTCCTAGTCTTTTCATTTTTGCATGCCTTGCAGAGGTTGGATGTTTTCCCTCCCTACCCAACCTGCCACAGCTCTGATTTCAGTCATGGTTTCACTGCCATGGGCTGGAACACAAGTCATGTTGGCAAAGTCATGGATGGCACAGGGACATTGAACAGACCCTGCTGATCCTCAGAGCCTGCACCTTCCCATAGTGGTTTTGGGGGTTTTTTTTGGCTGTTTATTATTTTCAGGCGTAATCCCAAGTGTTTTATGCAGGTGACACTCCCCTGGGGTATGCAGAGGCTGTTTGTGAAAGTGCAAACTCCTTCCCTTTCTGTTTTTATCCAAATCCTGCGGGAGTTTCGCACGGGGTGGTTAAAGTGAGAAGGGAACCTGCTTTTAGAAGGTGTAATTAGAGTGAAGGGAAACATCACAACTTGAAGGCTCCTGCAGAAAATAGCATCGCAGAGTTATTATTAGCAGTAATAGCTTATTTGCCTGCTTTTTCTCTTTATTTTGCTCCCACCTCTGTCCTTCCTTCCTTCCCTTGTTTTTGTTGGGAAAGATGCATTTTTCCCATTGGGTCTTGTGGTGTCTCGTTACCAATTTACTCTCGTGGAGTCTAAAGACATGAAAGGTTAATGCAATAATGAAACCCTGACCCCTCTGGTCACAGAGAGTGTCTTACTCTGCAGCTTTTTATTCCTTTGTAAGACACGTTTCTATCCAAAATAATTTCGAAGGCTTAATGCTGTTGTCATCTGGTGCCTTGGGGGAGGTGGTTCCTGGACATGGAGTGCTCTCTGAGGTGGGATCTCTGATGGGAAGGCTGCTGAGGATTTTTAATGAGCCCAGCGCTGCAGAATGGGGAGTGAGTGGGTAATTTAATTGTCAAGCTGTTGGCAAACGCTTTGAACTGCTGGGCATTGTGGGTGCTGCTGTTTTGAGATGTACAGGGCGGGCTGTGATGCACTGGCGAAGGAATTTGGGGCAGGAGGGGAGTGTATTTGGCTAATCTGGAGTTATGGTGTGACATCGTGGCTCTACAGGTGGCAAAAATCAATGCTCATCAGCTTCCTCAGACATTTATATCGCTGCCTTTGCTGGCTTGGGCAAATTACTTGTCACGGCAGCAGCTCCTTACAGAGGTTAGAAATCTGGCAGTGCAGGGTGAGATGGGCAATCCTGTTTTTCACTGCTCCCAGGCACTGGGATCAAGATAAAGCTTGCAGAGCTTGGAGAGCCCCAGTGCTCTGCCATCACCCCTTGCACCCAGGACCTTTCTGCATCCTCCCAGAGACTCTGGCTGTGCAACCCCATCCTTGCTTGGACTTTGGTGCTGGTTGTAAAACCAGTCTAAATGTACAGCACAGATGTTGCAGGTGTTAAAAACACATATCCATACCTTCCTGTGCCTCAGGAGCACACTTTTCCCCTGCCATCACCACCTGTGATGCAGCAATCAGCTCTTTCTGGCAGGGGAATCCCAGGCTGGTTGGAGAGCTGCTGATCCCTGCAACTAAGCCCAAGAATAAGTACCTGGACCACATTAGTTCTGCTTTAGTGTCATTTCAATATGAGTGAGATGGACTTAAAGGGATTTTCTGTGCTTTCCTAAAGGCTGGGGATAGGTGTGGGTAAGGCACTGCAGTCATCAATCCTCCATGAGTCAGAGGTCATAGAGTCACAGAATCATCAAGGCTGGAAGAGACCTCTAAGATTGAGTCCAACCATTTACTTGTCAGTGCTGTAACCCCTAAACCATATCTTCCAGCACCAGGTTCAGATGCCTCTTAAACCCTTCTAGAGTAGAGATGGTCACCACCTCCCTGGGCAAACCTATTCCAGTGCTTAACCACCCTAACAGTGGTGGGGAAGAGGGGGTCAGATACTGGGGAAGAGGTCCCAACAGGATGGGAGCATGCACTAATGGGTGCCAGCTTAAAAACACTGCCTGGTCTTCCTCTAGCTGAGGCTTGTACTGTAGTTTCCCTGTTGGAGGGCAATTCCTCCCTCCCCTGGCTCTTGGGACAGGGAGAAAGCTGTCGTTGTTAACCACCCTAACAGTGGTGGGGAAGAGGGGGTCAGATACTGGGGAAGAGGTCCCAACAGGATGGGAGCATGCACTAATGGGTGCCAGCTTAAAAACACTGCCTGGTCTTCCTCTAGCTGAGGCTTGTACTGTAGTTTCCCTGTTGGAGGGCAATTCCTCCCTCCCCTGGCTCTTGGGACAGGGAGAAAGCTGTCGTTGGCCTCTTAGAGGATGT
>NW_008686352.1:63502-67207 GCF_000695815.1 Acanthisitta chloris
GTCATTTGCAGTGACGTGGGGACAGAGCGTGACAGGAGAACAGGCACACACAGCTTTTGCTCCGTGCAAATCCCCACGGCACAAGTTTCCAGAACAATTTCCTCTGGGGGCTGTGGGTTTCGGGGCTGGTGGCTCCTGCAGCTGCCTTTCAGGATGCCCCAAAGAGCTGAACCTTGCTTTGCGTTTTCCAGCAGCTTCTCTTTGACAGAGTCTCCTTTGTGCATTCCGTGGCTGCAGACGGCCGAGTGGAGGAGCTTTTGCTGGTGCGAATCCCTGTGAAAAACTGAAAAGGGAGAAATGTTTCAAAGGCACCGATGGGAGCTCTGTGCCTTAACCACTGCCTTTGAAAATCTTCTCCAAAGGCTTGAATATTTGGTTATGGTGAATTTTGAGCTGCATAAACAGCTGTATGCATATTTTACACTTGAATATGTAATTTGAAGTTTGGGCTTTGCTTGGTTAGAAACCAAAGTCTCCTGGTGAGGCTGCTGCAGTGAACCCCAGCATGTTTTGGTGGGGAGTAGGGTACCCAGGACAATCCTTCAGCTGCAGTTGGGTGGGGATAGAGGAAATCTTATGGGGTTTTATCCATAACATCCTTCATGACCCTGTGGTCAGCCTGGACTTTGCAGCCCTGTCCTTTTCTCCTCCCCAGTTAGGCAAAACCGGACACTGATTCCTGTCCCTTCTTGCCTGAGCATCCCGAGATGCCCTCAGCTGCTGGTGTGTGCAGGATGGGGGATGATCTCAGCTGTCACACTTCTTCTTTTTGTTTAAACTTAAAAATAATAACAGCTTTGCTGCAAATCTCCTTGCCTCCCAGTCATCTCTCCCTAATGATGGCACGGTACTTATAATTACCGATGCGGCAACAGCACATACAGAGGTGGTTTTGACACTTGCTGCTCCGTGGGTGGGTTTTTCCAGGGAACTCCTCTTCGTTTCATGCTCAGAGGAAAGAAACACTTTCCTGCCTGCTTCTCAAAAGCCCTGGGACTTTGTTATCACCCTCTTAAGGTGACCAAGCAAGGTGGTTTGTTAGGTTTAGAGAGGTAGGGATGGCAGGGGATGCATCACCCTTGTGAAGTGGTGGTAGCATGGGCCCAGGTTTTGTGGAGTCTGGCTGAGCAGGAGCTGTTGGGCTCTCCTAGTGCCAGCTGAGGTTCAGAGAGAGTGTGGGGTGGCAGTGGGAAATGGTTTGGGACACTCAGCTAACTGCAGGGAGCCCTCAGTGTCGAGAGGAACCTCCTTGGGAGGAGCAGTGTTTGGGAAGTTGAACCTGTTGCCTGTGCGGCAGAGTCATGTGCACCCAGAACACGTGTGAGATGAGGCAAGGAAAGGGGGAAAAAGAAGAGTTATTTTTAGGTTTACTTTTCTGTGAATTCAGCGCTAGTGAAAAGTGCTGGATTGACAGCTCTGAAGACTGAAGAGGGCTGCAAAGAGCAGGGAAGGGGTAGCCCAGCAAGCTTCCCTGTGAGCTCTGTGCTTCAGGATGGAATGCTGGGGCTGGACCTCATCAGCTCATGGACAGCAAAGCCATGGGGGGTGTTTGTTGTATTGGTCAGAGCTGTGCACTCTGGGGTTATCCAGAGGATACAGACATCCCAGGGGAGCAGCTGGGGTTACCTGTGCTTTGTGTGGCTTTGTCCTTCGTGGCTCATCCCGTGGTGAGTTCTTCATGCTCCTCAGCTACATAAGGACCAGCTGAAGCTGCAGCAGGAGGGCTTGGACTTCCTTCTGGTACAGCAGCACTATTACAGTTTCCACTAATCTAATATCCCTGGCGTGTTTCATCCCATGCTTCTTGCAGAGGATGGAAGAAGAGGTCTTGGCATGGAGCTTTGTCCCTCAGAGCAGCTCCAAACTGGTGAAACTGGGCTAAACCAGGTTACCTGTGCTCAGCATGTGCTCTCAACTCTGGTGTCCACCTGCCAATCCTTTGCCTTCTCTCACCCAACTGTTTACTTCTGGCTTTTGTTTCCTGGACTTGTTGCTATGCATGCGGCATGTGGAAGGAGCTCTAGCAAATATAGGCCACACTTTGATTGTTCAGCAAGCTGGAAAATGATGATTATAATTTTTGACAGAAGGGAAGGAGGGGGAAGGAGATCTCTGGGCTTTCAAATCTGCTCTGTCATAAGCAGGATCTTGCAAGGGCCTTCTGATGACTTCTCCCGCCCCAAAGGAAATGGCGTTTGCATAGCAAGAGGGGTTAGAGGAAAAATTCCTCTCTTCACAAGGACAAAGCAACACTTCTTTCACCAAACCTTCCACCTCGCGCCGCCGTCCTGTCACAGCACATAAGCCAAACGCGGTTGGCGTTGGGCAGTAATTGGATGGGAAGCATCCAAGAGAAACCTGGATGCTGCTGAAAAGAACAACCCTCCCTGTTAGAGCAGTGCACATAGGGTGCATCTCTCGTGGTGCAGAGGTGCTGGCTGAGGGGTGCCTCCAGTGCCAGCCCCAGGGGACATGAGCATTAAGGTCCTTAAAGCCAGATGGTGTGTCCTAGAACTGTCTGGAAATGGAGCCACATAGGCTTAGACCCCATAGACTTGTCCTGAGCAAGGGCCACACCACCAGTGGATCTGTCTTGTCACATTCCTGTGTGGCAGCAGAGCCCACAGAGCCCTTGGCTGTGCTCTCTCCATGCCCCTTCCCAGCTCAGCAATCCAGTCCGTTGGCATCGGCTGCGTGGTCCTCGCTGCCTCTCCCAGTTTATGTATTTCCTTTAATGGCATCGGCTAATTTCCATGTAAAATTTTTATTTTTTCTTTTGGTTGTTTATTTTAATGCGATCGCTTCTAATGAGGCTAATGACATTTAGGCTCTGTGGCGGCGCATTTTAATTTGGTCACCGAAATGTCAGCCTCCTCCTATCTCCCTGCCACAAAAGGCACCGCAGACAAAGGGGCTCTGTCCCTGGCTGTCCCTCGCCCTCCTTATCTCCTTCCTCCCAGGGATGGGCCAGGACTTTTGGCACGGCCACCCTGCTGCCATCTCCTGCTCTGCTGGCACCGGGGGAGCGAGTTCGGCCGCCAAATGCTGTGAGGATGAAAGGCAAGGGCTGCCGGAAACACAGGCTTTTGAGGCGAGCCAACGCCACGTAATTAATCAGATGTCAAAACCTCTAAGCCAAGTTAGCTTTGATCGGCAGCAAAATGTGTCAGAGAGGCTGTTCTGCTGCCTCTGGTGCTTTGCTGGCTCGCTCTGCTCCTCTTTTTCCATGGCTGGGGTGGCATCTTTCTACATCCAGGTGGGACCTTCCACCTTCTTCTTTGGAGAAGAGGAGGCTCAGGGGAGACCTTCTCACCCTCTGCAACTCCCTGACAGGAGGTTGGAGTCAGGTGGGGGGTGGCATCTTCTTCCAGGCAACCAGCAGCAGGACAAGAGGGCACAGACTCAAGCTCTGCCAGGGGAGGGTTAGGTTGGATATTAGGAAGAGATTTTTTCCAGAGAGAGTGCTCAGGCATTGGAATGTGCTGCCCAGGGAGGTGGTGGATTCCCCATCCCTGGAGGTTTTCAAGCTGAGACTGGATGTGGCACTTAGTGCCATGGTCTAGTAACGACAGTAGGGTTGGACGTGATGATGTTTGAGTTCTCTTCCAACCTGGTTGATTCTATGATGATTTCCACACGTGTGATTTTGTCCTTTGTGGCTCACCCCATGGTGAGCTCCTCATGGTTCCTCAGCCGTGTGAGGAC
>NW_008686352.1:67234-68926 GCF_000695815.1 Acanthisitta chloris
TGTCCTTGCCCCTCAGAGCTGACAGCAGGGCTGGTGGCATGGGACACAGCCCCTTTGCTGAAATGCCTTGGGCATTGTGGGGATGGAAATGGCACAACGGGGAGAGGGCTGGGGTGATAGAATCATGAGTTGAAAGAGGCTGTAGGTGTTTGCAGAGGTCGAGGTGCTGAGATGCTGCTGTGTGAAGTTGCTCTGGTGCCAAGTCAGGGTGTCAGGAGCTGCCTAAACCCCAAGGGAGGCAGTTCTGGGGTCGCAGGTGGTTGAACTGCAGAGGTGGCAACTTCCCTGTGTTGTGCTGTACTCGAGTCCTCTCAAGATGTTGAACCTTAGAAGCCTGAGCCATTTTGCTTAAGAATGAGTCCTTTTTTCAGCAATCTGGGTCCAAATGCAGCTGAATTTGATCTGATCTCCTTTGATCTGTTCCTCCCTCGCCATTCTATGTACCAGGAATGGATGAAGATTAAAGTTTGCAGTTTCTGAGCAAACTAGGTTACTCATCACTGCACGGTACCCAATTACCTGCTGATACTTCAGGAGTGAGAAGGTATTGATCCTGTTTGGATTTGAACTTGTTGAACCAGAGACTCTGGGTATTTCAGATCTGTTGCTTAGGACATGCCGTTTCCTTCAGGAATCAAAGCATGATGTGTTTGTGCCACGTGGGCTGCTGGGAGGTGGGTCTGTTGTCTCTGCCACATGGGAGATGACCACTAAGTGATAAATAACAGCATCTCTACTCTCCACAGTACAGGAAGGATGTAGATGTAATGACTTCTTTCTGATGTGCCTGGGGAATATCTTCATTTTACTGAACATAAGTCCCCAGAATCTGATTTTTTTTTTTTTCCCCCCACATGGGTGGGTTTTCTGTGCCCTCCCAGCTTGCCATCTCCTTGTATGCACTGCAGAATTGTCTTTTATGGCATCCCCTGTGCCTGCCTTTCTCCTGTCTGTTGTGTTCCCACCCAGAAATAGTCTATCAATTGAAAGAAAACCCCAGAATTCTGCCAAAATTACCTGGTGAGACAAGAAGGACAGTTATTACTGAAACTCTGTGGTATTGGGTCTCGCTCTTGTGTAGTGGTTGTTTCTAGTAGATCTTAAAACACTTCACAGAGAAGAGAAATTTTGTTGTAACTGGGTTTGTAGACAGGAAAGCCAAGGAATAAAGAGGGGAAAATTACTTGCCTGAGGCATGTGCAGAGACACGTGTTAAAAGACATGTCCTTGCTGTAGCTCCGAATCTGAAGTGCAGGTTTCTGCACTTTTTCCCTGGTGAAACAGTGGGTTTGGCTTCCTCCTTTGAGAAACACAGGAGAAAGAGTGCAGGATCAATACATTGGGTGCTAAAATCCCTGGGCTGTGCTGTCACAGAGCTGAAGCATCACGGGGCTCTTGGGCTCACACTTGTGTGACTGTCAGAGCAACTGATGCCCTGGTTAGAATCAGCGGCAGGAGAGGCTGTACCACAGTTCAGGCAGTGATGTCTGGAGGTAGGCAAACGTGAATTTGTGATTAGCCTGGCTGTGTGAGTCGAGTGGCACCCTCTGCTCCCCTCCAGGTTGGCAGGAAGGCAGCACTCGATTGATCCCTCTGACCTTTCCCGTCTCCTCCTTGCCTGCCTTCCCCTGAGGTTTGAGGATGATGATCTCCGAGTTGAAACCAGGATGAAAGGAGGAGAAATTCTCAAGC
>NW_008686353.1:0-260 GCF_000695815.1 Acanthisitta chloris
CCTCCTCCTTTTCCTCCTTTTCCTCCTATTTTCCTCCTCTTTTTCCTCCTTTCCCTCCACCCAATTATGAAGGACCCTTACACTCTTTGGTATGTCTGAAGGAGTCACTTCCTCTTCCTCTTCCTCTTCCTCTTCCTTTTCCTCTTCCTTTTCCTCCTTTTCCTCCTTTTCCTCCTCCTTTTCCTCCTTTTCCTCCTCCTTTTCCTTCTTTTCCTCCTTTTCTTCCTCCTTTTCCTCCTTTTCCTCCTCCTTTTCCTCCT
>NW_008686354.1:0-11617 GCF_000695815.1 Acanthisitta chloris
CGACGCCATGCCTGCCCTCGCACCGGCCGGAAAGAGAAAACTGCAACACCGGAAGCGGCGATGGCCCCACCGGTGCGCGGAGAAACGGCCCCGTGCGCGAACGCGGCGGCGGCACAGCGGTTCCGGGAGTGCCGGGAGCGGGAGGATCCCTGTGCCTTGTGCAGGAACCTGTGGCCATCACAACGCACCCGGCCCAGAGTCACGGAATCATCGGGCTTGGAGGAGACCTCTCCTCCATCGAGTCCAACCGTTAACCTGTCACTGCTGGAACCCCTAAACCATATCCTCCAGTGTCAGATCCCTCTTAAACACCTCCAGGGATGGTGACTCCACCAACTCCCTGGGCAATATTCCAGTGCCTGACCACGCTAACAGGGGAAAAATTTCAAAACACCTAATCTGAATAGACCAAGGAGGCCTTCTTCTGCCTTCCTTCTCAGTCTTTCTTGCCACAGAATCATTTAGGTTGGAAAAGACCTCTAAGATAATTGAGTCCAATCACTGACTGATCACCACCACACCAACTAGACCATAGCACTAAGTGCCATGTCCTGGAGTTTCTTGAACACCTCCAGGGATGGTGACTCTAGCCCTTCCCTAGGCAGTGCATCCCACTGCCTGACACCCATTCAGTGTGGAGAAATTCCTCCTGATATCCAATTTGAACCTCCCTTGGTCCAGCTTAAGGCCATTTCTTCTAGTTCTGTTGCTAGTTCCCTGGAAGAAGAGACCACGTGCCACCCCGTCACAACCTCCTTTCAGGTAGCTGCAGAGAGTGATAAGGTCTCCCCTGAGCATTGTTTTCTCCAGGCTAAACACCCCTAGGAACCTCAGCTGCTCCTCATAGGACTTGTTCTCCAGACCCTTCAACCACCTTCCTTGCCCTTCTCTGCACACACTCCAGCCCCTCAATGTCCTTGCAGTGAGGGGCCCAGAACTGAACCCAGGATTTGAGGTGCCTCACCAGGGCTGAGTACAGGGGGATGATCACTGCCCTGGTCAGCACAGAGGGACAATCACTTCCCTGGTCCATGTGTCAGTTGGCCCCTGACAAGTAATTTCTGACAGCCTTGGCACCTCAGGCTGTGGATTTCTACCTCAGGCAGCTCTGGTGCCCACAGTGACATGTATTCACAGCCCTGTCACTGGGCCAGACCTGATTCGTGGCCTGTAGCAAGGGCTCCCCAGCAGGGCTGAGGAGACTCTGCTCTTGGGGAGCATTTACACCTCATAAACCTGAGGGATGCTGAGGGAGATGCACTTTGAAGGAAGAGATAATAGATTTGAAAGCTTTGGGTTTTATCTCTGAAAAAGGAGACTGCTACAGAGTTACTTGAATATCTGTCCTGAGCATGAATAATGAGGCATCAGTGCACTGAGGAGATACAAAATGTTAACATTGGACACAAATCCCTGAACTATCAACTACTTGGGCGACTCTCAGAAGTGAGTTCGGGTTGCATTAAAAGTTAACTGTTGGTTTTGTTTTGCTGCTCTATCTGCTTGGTTTTTTTGTTTTTTCTTTTTAATTAATTTCAAACCCTACACATTCCTCTGAAAAATGCAATGAGCTGTGAAAGGAAGCCACATCAAACCCCCCAAAGCTGTCCAGACACTATGCCAAATATGTGAACTTATAAAAATTTACCTTTTCTACAATGTAGTTGACAGTAATTTGTAACTAAGGGAGGGCAAATATTTAGCAATGCCAATATTAAGATGTATCTGCATCTTCCAGCAGACACAGACCCAGATTTGCCTGTTCTTATAAAATGGTTATAACATCACTTAGGAAAATTTTGCATATTCCACATTTTGCCACAGTAGGAAATATTCTAAGAAAGTCTGTTCTTTGATGTTCAGTCTTTGTATACTTTCAAGCCTAATCAACACGAAAGGAGAATTAGTCCATGAAACAGAGAGCAGTTAACAAGGTTTAAGTGATGTCCAGGTGTTGGAAAGACAAATTACTTGTCAGTAGAATTGCCTTGTTAAGGTCTAGGACTCAACATGCTTCAATGGTCTCAGACATGGGGGAGATTAATAAAGCTTGGGGAGAAGGATGTGCCAATGATAGTGAACAAGAGGAATGCAGAATTTACAGGCCACAAGGACATTTGGCAGAACCCCCAAGATAAGGAAGAAAATAATAGACAACCCAGGAACTGTGCTGAATCAGGTCCCGCTGGGTAAAAGGTAACTTCAGAGGGGCAGATCACGACCACTGACTCCAGAAACCACCAACCCTAAAGAAGGGAAGGACTGAGCATGTGGACTAATTAGCATGACAAGCAAGGGAATCATTAACCAATCAAAGATAGAAAACTAATCAATAAGAGAACTAGGTAACTTGCAGCCAATGAACATCAATGCCTTTCTGTGCTAAAATGTATAAATAATGAAAAATTTTGGTAGCTATGTTCTGGCTTTGTGGATTTGCCACTCAGTGACTATTTGTTTGCAGAGCTGTAAATAAATCAAATACCTCAACTCTGTGTGTGGATTGGCCTCCTGCACACTGAGTGAAAGCATCTATTTTGGGACAACACTACTTGCTGCCTGCATTGGTGCTGGAACAAATTCAAGCAAAGAACCTGGTATAATAATCATCCCAACGAGGCAATTCATATCCCAAATGCCACTGATATCACCGACTAGACTTGCACTGACTCTAACAAGAAATCTGTACTCCTGGCTGTGCTAAGGACACCTTACTGCAGATGTCTGGAGTTGGGTGAGATGAATCCCATTTTATATTTTCTATTGGGCAAAATGCCTCTTAAATGGAGATTGAAGGGGAAGCTTAGAATTGTAGCATTGTAGATCAAATGTCAAACTTGCCTTGTGCCCTAAGGGGACTGAAGTGCACATGTAGTGGGATAAGGGTGTTGTTCTAAAAGCAGGTTGTAGAGAGGATGATGCAATAACACCACCAAGTTTCAGGGCAGGATGCTGTGGCCAGTGAGCTCAGCCATCACACAGGTGTTGCAAATTTGAGTCCTACCCTCTGCAGGTTTCCACGACTGAAGGTTGCACTCCCACTGGCACTGCCTTTCGAAGTTTTTCTAGAGAATGAAGTTATTTAATTCAGTATTATTATTTCAGTTTGCTGTTATATTGATATGCTTTATCCAGTTTTAATTTCCAAATATGATCAAATAGTTTGAATTAAAGAAAACTAAGATTAAGAAACAGTATTATGGTAATACAGCGGTATTCAACTCCAGTCCATGGGCTGCTGGAGATCTGTGGGCTGCTTCAAAGACGTTTTTGAAAGGTATTTAAACTGAAAAACACACTTTCTGTCAGTAAATGCACAGTGCTTTATCACTGGCAAATTCTTAGGGATCTGAAAAGGAATAAAAACTCCTGGGATGAGACAAATGTGGTGCATTATTCCTGTCTATCACTTTTTTGAACAGGAAGTCAATGTAATCTAAAAAAAAAAAAGAAGATCATAAAACCCCAACAAGTAGCTACAGCACAGAACATCTGCATGTTCAAAGAGGTTGCTGTGGGCACCCAAAATAGCCCTATTCAAGGGACTGGCATAGAGCTCACACTACTTAATGCACTGCCAGAATAATTCCGACAATTTGGTTAATTATGATTAACATGAAAAATGAAACACAAATATCAACTTTCAACTTTACAGAACTCACCACATCACTGGAGGCAAGAGGCTACAAAAAAGTTTCACCATTGAAAATACTGAATTCTTACAAAGAAGGCCATGAAAAGGATCTCAGAGTGAAGAATTTTAGTAACATTGCTCAAGCTACTCAGGAAAGCCACAAAACAGAAGACTTCAATCACAAATGCTTCATAAAATTCAAGTAGTGAACAATCTCCATTAATAATTTTTAAATAATACTCTAAATCAAAAGACATCTGGAACCAACCAAAATGTTTTATTCCCCAGTCCTGCTGCAGTAAAAACCTTGGTGAAACTGAGATGTGTCATCTCCCCCCACAGCACCTCTGCACCATATCAGGGCTAGGAGCAGAACTAGAGTTCCTAAATGGAAATTATCTGATTAGGGTTCAAAGATATAATCCCTTCCAAATTGTCAGACTGACTTTACCTTAAGGGCTAAACCAACTTGAATTTCATTTGTGTATGCTGCAGGCTAAGACCATACACCAAAGATGGGCTAACCTGCAATGACTTGTTACTACTCAGTAAATGGGTCATGTCTGACTTCTGTGTTTTTCCCTCCCTACCCTCTCAGCAATTTCAAGTATTTCTGAGCATAATGAATAATTTCATTATCACAAAATGTAGAGGAATAGGGAAGAATCACTTAGGATACACATACAGCAGTCTGTACTTGCACTGAGACACAACAACATACCAAATACAAACTTGCACTGATAATTTTGGTTGCCTAAACCAACATTAATTATGTTTGCAAAGAATTCCACTAAAATAATCTCCAAAACTCAGTGGCAAAAGATTTCCCTAACACAAACTTAAAATTGCCTTGTAGTATCTCACAGCCTTACAGAGGTTTCAAGTTCAGAAAAGCTCAGTTTTCTCAAAGAGGTGAGGTATCCAGGCTTAAGCTTTCAAACATCAGGAAACAAAGGCATAGCTCCATGTGAATACACTGATGACCTTTTCAGTGTGCCACCATAGATAATGTACCTACTCTGCCCCAGGAAACAGGTGCACAGCTTAAAAATGAGGCAAGAATCTGACATATCCTGCATAAAGGCTTGTATTTGGCAGGAGTGGAATGAATATAAGGCTGTAGTTAATCCCTACATTCAAGTAAAAAGCTAATTCTACATAATTCTATGCATGTCATGGACTCTGCTCCTTTTGAAATCCCTTTTTTATTCCCAGGACACCTTTTGATAGTAGCATCTCATTTACATACCACTCTCATACCCCATAGGGAGAGTGAAAATCCTTATGATAAGAGATCCCTCCGTGTATCTGTGAAGGTATCTGTGGTGCATTGACCCTAGCCAAGAGCCACACACCCACTCAGCCTCTCACTCACTCCCCCTCCACAGAATGGAGAGAAAACAGAAGGATGGCAAAAAGACCTGTGAGTCACAATTCTGACAGACATGAGATCTTGAATGCTCATTTTTTCTTTCCTTTCCTTTCCTTTGTTTCCCTGCCCAGACAAAGGATGTCAGAAGAACCCTCAGGGGCCCCTCAAGTCTCTCCAGTAGATGCAGTGTGGCTGGTGGATGCTTGTTTAACTCTATGGAACCTATAACTACAGTTACACTCAGCAGTGCTGTGTGCAGGCAACTCCAAATTCCAACTCCAGCCTCAGGAAGCAGCGTTGTGTATAAGCCTCATGTAATTCAGGGGTTTCAGCTATTTGTGTTCTGCTGACTACAGCATTTTCAGACTCGAGGAAATGAAATACCCTCTGGCATATCAACCCACATTAAGAAAGATTCTCCCCAATAAATGAGGCAGCACTCCCCATACACTTCGTTCAGCTATCACTGATCCCCAAACATGAGTCACTGTAGTCAGGCCCTTTGCATACTTATTTCTACAGCACCTACAACATGCTGTTTCACTGATAAATAATCATCTTCTGAAGTGTCAGATATTCACCTATTGCTTACTACTTTCCACAGAGGAGCTTGAGGGGGAAAATTAAGATCAGACTACATAAATTCATGGGCATTTTGTGCCAAAGGATTTTTAGGCACTGTTATTTCTCATGAGCCTAATTGTGATTTTTGAAGTTGTTGGTACCAGTGCTGAAGTCTATTCCACATTTTTTCTCATTTTCTTCAAGAGAATCAAAGCAAAGAAATTGGTTTTATTTGCTTTATTTGAAATAGGAAATGGAAAGAATGAGGTGCAGGAGTGATGGAAAAATGGCAAAGGTGGGAGCTGCAACAGAATAGAAACCCCCAGGGACAAACACCAAATGCAATAAGGAACTACGGGACCAGAATGTAAACTTTGAAAATTCAATTTCTTTTCTGTAAGAACGGAGGTTTCAGAGGCCATGCATGGTTTCAGCCATGCTCTTACACAGGCAACCTTCTAGCAGTTGCTGGACTGAATGCAAAAGCAATCTATTAAAAAAAATGTGCAGAAGCATAATAAGGTATTTCTGCACATGAAGGAAATATTAAAAAAATATAAGTTCCTCCCTTGGGAAAGTTTGGGTTCTTTTTCACTGCACAACTTTTTTCTCTGCTTTATTCAAAAACTGTTTTCCAATAAGTGTTTTTAGTTACCTTCAACTCCTATTCACTCTATGTTCTAGGTGTTTATAACTACTTTTCACTATTAATGGATCATTTGCTATAGCACCAAAAACCCATTAGCATACAACTAACAGGAACAAAAAATGACATAGGAATTAGTGATAAAATTGCCTAATTGAAAATGCATTTGATAAAACACACTCTTATAGTTTAAGTGCTAATTTTGGCCTGTAAAACAAAGGAAAGTTATTTTCACAAACTTATTGTATGTTTCTCAGCAGAATCAGACTCTTCCTAGAATATTAAGTTAAAAATTATTTAAGCATAGAAGGTATATATGATTTATCACCACAATGTAATGATTGCACTTCTCTGTTCCCAGTTAACCGATTTCTCCCTGAAATCAGTGAAAGGGTGAAAAGACACACACAGTATCTCAGGTGACTGAACCAAATTCTCTTGCACAAATCAGAATTTTGTCCATAAAGTCAATTTCTGGTTGCAGGCAGGCTTCCCACAGAACTTCCCTTTTGATGTCAATTTGTTCAGCCTTCTCTTCACGTAATCAATTAATGCACCTTCTGATTCTTGATGATATGCAAGCCATCGCATGCTGAATATAACAACCTTCTCTAAGGGGAACAAGAACTGAGGAAACAAATGGAAGTAAGCATACCAAAAATCCAAAACGTTTTATGTCCTCCAAGCTTCCTGCCATCTCAGAGGTAAAAATCCATGTAGCTGTTCAAGAGAACTAAAATGGGCTTACATTTACTTTCTATCAGAAACACTAAGAGAGGGAGAGAAATGTTCTGCCCAAAATGAAGCAATGGATACTTTCATAGGCACAATAGGAGATGAGGTGTAAAGCATCACTCCATTCTTCCCCTCTATCTACCTAGCACATCAGGTATAAGATAGGGTTGGCACGGTATCCTCCTCTCTCCTGTGTTCTTCACACTTCACAAACTGAAATCTTTCAGTCTTACTCCGAGGCAATTCCAGTCCTGAGTACTCCATTAAGACTTCCTATTTTTTTACATTATAGCACTTTTACATCCCTGAAATGCTTCTACAAGCCCTGTGAGTACAGAGGGAGCAGTACTGCTGTGTCACACATGGCACAGACTGGCAACTAACTGGTGCAGATCTTGAGGGGCAGTGCAGGGAGGAAAGGCTGCTCCGAAATGATGCCCTTGTATGTCCTTACAGCAGCATAGAACCAGTTGTTTAACATGGATGTTCTGAAGAGCTGCATCAACCAAAACTGCTGCATAAACTAAATGATGTGTATCAGTGATGTGTATCTATTCAGAAAGATAAAAGGTTCAGTTAAATTGAGTAAGATCTGATTCTGTTAATCTTTCATGTGAATTCAGCACAAGGTGAATTTCTTACTCTTGCAAGCCAACAGTATGTAGTGAAACTAAATACGCTAAACTCTGCATTAAACATGTTTCCTATGATACACAATTTGAAAGACAGTTAATGTGGGACACAGTGATGGGCAGTTATGGTATTTAAGATGGGAATAATGTTCTAACTAAATAGTATGGTTACAGCAGAGCCAGAAAAGCACAGAAAGCTTTGTCATACACAAAACTCTCACCTGCTGAGAGCATACCAATCCATAAAGGAAAAACAGAGCTTGTCACAGCCATGGTTATTATAAATCCAGATGCTGCATTCCCATAAGATAACAGAAAAATAGGCACTGTAAAAGATGAATGTACATGATGAAAGCTAAATTTCAAAAGCTCAAGACCAGCCCCAAGGCAATGAAAGGAGGAGCCAGCAATGAATAATATACATTCTGACAAATATAATCTAGCAATAAATGCTGCTGAATCTTTTTCTACGGCCTATGCATACCTCCGAAAAATTAAAAATACACCTAGGAAAGTATTTTCAGACACACTCCAACAATGTTTTACTGGCCTGTGTTTATTATAGTTTTGTTTCCAAATGTTGCAATTGACAACCTTTCTTTTTTTTGTAAATCAGTTCATTTCTCATATTTAACCACAGTGCTAAAACTTATTGCACATAACCAAGAACATATTTGCTAAAAGCAACACATTCAGATTTAAAAAGTCTGACACAGGACAAGTTTGGGAGAATCAGAAGCTGTTTTTCTCACCAAGCTAAAAGTATTTGCCAAGTGCCAGCTATTAAGGGAAATCCTTGTTACTAGGCCTACATCAAAGCTCTTTTGATAAAGAACAGCTTTCGCTTCAAGTAATCCATGTCACAGCAATTTTGTTATTTAATTCTATGACTGCATTACTTAGCCTCTCAAAACCAGAGCTGAGCTCATATATGCCAAGAGAGAGTTTGCTCTGAAAAGAGTTAACTCTCTGCTGGTGCATATTTTGTGTGCAGTGGAACTGGTGAAGGTTGGTTTCCTGTGACACCTGGCTCACCACTGTGCGGGCTGGGGAGGTTCAGCATGAAGCTCTCCCCCCACTTCAGATGCAGAGAAAGAAGGCCTGCTCCTTCAGTGACACCTGCTTCTCATAAATACCGTATTTTCACCCACAAGGTATTAATATTATTGATAAAGTCACAGGAACTGTTTTATTAGACCAGAACTGCACCCTAGACCTGTGTCCTGTCCAGCAGCAATCAAGGACTTGTGTTTCAGAAAAAGAAGTTCCCCATTTCAAATTGTTTCCTGTCTTTGAAAAAAACAAGCCATGCTAACAAAGGTAATGCTTCAACACCCTCCACTCTCCTCCTCAGGCTCACTTCCACAGTGACACTGCTGGTAGGAAGGCTACTGACAATGCCAGTAGCTTGTCAGTTCTTCAATAAAACACTCACTTAAAAAAACATAAATTTAAAAAACCCAAACTCAAAGTCTTTTGGTGGTACAGCCAGGTAATTGATGAAACTCCTTAATTAAAAACACAATGGCAAGTAATTTCAGAAAGGTATCTTCCTCTAAGTCTTATGACAAGCTTTTCTGTGCTACAGTTAGTTTCTGTAAGGGCATGTGGAATGTGAGAGCATTTGGTTCATAAAGTTCATTCAGTATAAGCCATAAGAAATAAAAAGGCAAGTAATCTATTAAACACACACAGGTGCACAAGAATTGTTGAAAAAGCAGGTGGTAATAAAGACAATGGTCAGGAGCAGAAATCCTCAGGCCATTAAAAGAGCTGTCAGGAAGCTACCGAAGAGGGTCAGCCTGAGCTCTGTATACACAAAATACTGTGAAAATATCAAAGAAAATGATGAAAGAACTGTACTCTTTGCCCTGTTATAGTGTTCTTACAGACACTGAACATTCAAAATTTATTAAAAAGAAACTTTAAAAGGCTTGCCTAAAAGTGAAATACAATTTACAGAATAGTACTACAAGTACTTATCATCCAATGAAGAAACAGTGCAATGAAGAAAGAGAAATCTGTGCTGTGCTTTGCCCCCAGCCAGCCTCCTCAACATGTTTTACCATACCAGTCGCATTACAACTTGTCTGTGATGATGCTATTTACAACTGAACAGGGAAAGTTAAAAGGCTTGCCTAAAAGTGAAATACAATTTACAGAATAGTACTACAAGTACTTATCATCCAATGAAGAAACAGTGCAATGAAGAAAGAGAAATCTGTGCTGTGCTTTGCCCCCAGCCAGCCTCCTCAACATGTTTTACCATACCAGTCGCATTACAACTTGTCTGTGATGATGCTATTTACAACTGAACAGGGAAAGGAAAGAAACACCCTGCTCTGGATTATATCTTACTTTGCATTTAGTTCAAAAACTAGTTCAAGCTCTCATTTGCTTGTTTTTCCTTTTTATCTCCATTCTGCAATAGCAGCTGTTATGATTGCAGATTCCTCATTCTAGCTGTAAGATGTGGAAACTCTTCTTAATATGTCTTTGGGCAGTTACTTAGTTGTTACACACACACCCCAAAACCAACTAGCCATCCAAAACCTACTTGAAGAAAAAATAATTCATCTAATAAGGTTTAACTTTGGAGTCTTGCTGAGTGTTTTTGTCCAGTATTTCAAACAATGAAACTGTGCAGTTAGATGGAAGGACTGGTCATCATGGCAGTATGGGAACACATCAGCCACAGGACTGAAGTTAATAAGAATAAAGATTTTTATATTTAAGACGATGTTTAATAAGGAATTCAACATACTATTTAGCTCATAAAGTAAGATGTATATCCATGTACATCCATGACACTCATGAGCACATGCAACTGTACCCTGAAGATGGCTGGAAAGAAGGATTTAATGACAGCAAAATACTGTCAACAGCATAATCAGATCCCACAGAAAGTATTCTCGATTACCTGTTGTTTACACTTTTCATCCTAACTACTTTAAAATCTCTTTGCATGTAAACATTTGAATTTCTAGAATAGTAATCATATCCTTTATTTTTCAGTTTGTCTTAATGCTAAGTAACCTGCTTGGAAGCACATATTTTCCATGTTTATTTGCTAGCAAAAAGAGCAGTATGACAGCTGGGTGTTTGCTTAAATGGCCTCAGAGCGACCCGGCTGATTACAGCTAACTGGCAGGTACTTGCCATGGTTTTGCTTGCAGTACAGTTGTCCCAGGCAAAAAGATGTCTCCATTGAACCTGCATAGCAGGACAGATGTCTCCAATTATCATTTTGATGGTGTTAAGGTATCACATCCCTTTGTCTGCCTAAAACAGAGGTACTAGGTTCAGTTTCTTCATGCCAGATGTCTTATGTGTTTGTGTTTTCTGTTGGACAGGGAGGAGTCTGTGCAATCACTTACTGTCTGACAGCTGTTTCCCCAGGCTGCAGTGAAATTAAACTGTGCCTGAAAAAAAAATAGTAGTATCAAAATGTCAAATTTGGGCTTTTCAAGTTCGATTTTGTGCACATAGAGCTTGGGCTGATGTAGCCATTACAGGCAAATGATATAAACAGGCATTGAATAAGCCTTCCCAAGTATGCTGATGTGTGATTAAATTACAGTCTCTGAGACAGGAATTTATCATTATTGTGAATTAGAAAAAAAGAAAATTGAGATTGTAGCCAGGTGGGGGTTAGCCTTTTCTCCCAGGTAAGGACAAGAGAACATAGTCTTAAGCTGCACCAGGGGAAGTTCAGGTTGGACATTAGGAATAATTCATTTATAGAAAGGGTGATTAGACACTGGAATGGACTATCATAGAATCATAAAATCACCTGGGTTGGAAGAGATCTCAAAGAAAAAAAGAAAATTGAGATTGTAGCCAGGTGGGGGTTAGCCTTTTCTCCCAGGTAAGGACAAGAGAACATAGTCTTAAGCTGCACCAGGGGAAGTTCAGGTTGGACATTAGGAATAATTCATTTATAGAAAGGGTGATTAGACACTGGAATGGACTATCATAGAATCATAAAATCACCTGGGTTGGAAGAGATCTCAAAGATTATCGAGTCGAGTCCA
>NW_008686355.1:0-2405 GCF_000695815.1 Acanthisitta chloris
GAGGAAGGGGGACACATTTGGAGTGATAGTGTTTGTCTTCTCAAGGAGCTGTTACACCTGATGGGGCCCTGCTCTCCTGGAGATGGGTGAACACCTCCTGCCCATGAGAAGCAGTGAATTAATTCCTTGGTTTGCTTTGCTTGTGTGTGTGTTTTTTTCTTTCGCTATTAAACTATCTTTATCTCATCCCATTAATTTTTCTAGCTTTTAGCCTTCCGATTCTCTCCCCCATCCCATTGGTGGTGGAGGGTGTGAGCGGCTGCATGGTTCTTGGTTGCTAGCTGGTGTTAAACCACGACACCAGGCAAGGTAGATATCTGTTTGATCTTCTCTGTATTCACAGTGGCTATGCCAAAAGCCCATCGGTATCCTTTTGGATCCTTGAAGAACTGTCTGCTGAGGGACCTCTGGACCGGTCACTATGGGGTGCTTTTCCCACTTGTCCCCTGTTAAGCTCACCTCAGCCTCTAATACAGACAACTCTTGGCATCTCCCTGTCACTCCAGAGATCCAGATGGGTTCTGTACTCCTGTGCCTTGATGACATCAATGTGCACTGTGCACTAGTGTCTACTAAAGTTTTATATTTCTGTGGATCTGGTGTGCCAGGCTATCAAATTCACACATTCCAGTATGCCTGGTCATCCTTTTCCTCCTCCTGGCCAGAGACAGGGACCCTCTATTCCTGTTCCTGGTTAGAATATTTGCTGTCTGATGTTTGTGATGCCAGAGCAGAAGTTCCCTCACCAGGATCAAGGGAGGTGATTTCAGTTCTTCTATATCTGGGAGATCTCTGATTGCCTCCTTGTGTCTCTGTGGCAACTACACTGACAGCCTTCTTGGGTGGCCCCTTCTTCATAGCTCTTTCCTCTCAGTTTACAAGTGCAGGCTTCCAGCTTAAAGGTGGGTTCACTATTCACCATCCCACTTCCTCATATCATTCCCCTGGTCACACAGAAAGAACCAGCGTGCACCATGTGGCATGCACCTAGGGCTTCCCTTCCCTCTGGCCAGGGTAAGAGAAGAGTGATTTCTTGGGCTAGCCCTGACAGCTGAGGTACTGGTCTGTAGGGATGTGGAAGTATGGAGAGTTTCTTCTACGTTTTGGAGCCAGGAGGAAACTATCTCTACAGTTGGTGTATCCATTTCCAGGTAATGCTACCAAGCTTCTGGAATATGATGCAGGGGCATTTTGAACCACCTTCCTCCACACATTATCACTTTTTAGATTACTATAGACTGATTTTCAGCACTGCTAATTCTCTCAAGTACTGAATACTTTTATCTGCAGTGGTCCAATTTCCTAGGAAGTTCATAGGATCTTCCTTAAATGGATATCTTGCCCTCACACTTAAGAGCTGTCCCCAGGGACTACAGGTTGCATCCTCTTTTTGAATTCCTCTTTCAATTCCCCAGTCACTGGCAAGGGATCCCAGCTGTTGGACTTCATGACCTTCTAATTGCTGACCATTGGTCCCATTATCAAAGCAGCCAGGCAGAAATCCGCTCACCTAGCTGGTGGCTATAATCTTTTTGCAAGTCTCAAAGTTCTTATGAGGTCAGGCACTGGGTAACTTTGGTTTCCTGATTTGCCTCACTCCATTCCTCAATTTCTTTATTGAAGGACCTTTGTTGAGGTCTTGATCAGACCTCTTCTGATTCTTCTGCTGCTTCTTCTTCCTCCCTTTCTAATTGTTGATATGGACCTGTAGCTCTCCTTATCCATTTATTTTTTTTCACTGCTGGGGCAATTACTGTAGTTGTTGTGGTTTGGGTTCCCATCTCAGCCATAGTGTCCTCAAATGCATTTTGGGTTCCTGCCTCAAATACAGTCCTCTTAAAGTATTGAATTGGCTTGATTGGCACAGGCCAGGCCCCAGTATTGGGTGAGAAGCTGATCATTTTGATCGGGGTAGGTGAGGCAGTTTACCAGGGTTAACTGTCTATTCAGGTATAAAGTCCCAAGCAATGGGAGGTGATAATTGCCCCAGGAACCTGCCCAAATCCTTCCACACACCTTGTCACACAGGAACTGGCCACTTCAATATTTCTCACCTACAGTTTGTTTTCTCCTACACCAGGATGACACCAGATCCCACAAACCCCGTAGCATGCCAACACTATTAGTTAATATCATTAAGAGTATTAAACAGCTCACATATCAATGAGCAATGGCCATGGAAACCTGCATTATAAAACCATTCACATCAATCCCAGCTAGGGAGAGGGAGATTATTAAAACTTGTTATTAGACCCAATACAGATGGATTTGGTTTTAATCTTTGTTTTGTGACACAAAATGGCCTACTACACTCTGTCTTGATGGCTCAGTGAGCTCAAATCTGGTCACTGCTGCACTTGCACTGCTTCTTGTGAGGTTTGTCCTCAGTGGTTCAGGTGGGTCTT
>NW_008686355.1:2441-2998 GCF_000695815.1 Acanthisitta chloris
TAGATAAGTACTGCAGCTGACAAACTCCGTGACCCACACAGGAGCTTACTACTTAATTATTACTATTACTATAGCATGCAATATATAGAACTGCTGTTGTCTCACCCATGTTGGGTGCCAAAAAGGACTGTGGTGGGTTGACCTTGGCTGGCCACCAGGTGCCCACCAAGCCAGTCTATCACTCCCCCATCCCAGATGGACAGGGGAGAAAAAACAAGATGGAAAATGACTTGCAGATTAAGAAAAGGCAGTTTACTAAAGCACAGCAAAACTTTGAGCTTGCACAAGCCAAGGCAAAGAAAAATAATTGTAATTTGGAGCTGAGATTGGCTGCCTGCGGGAGGCTCTCACAGCTGACCTGGGGCGGGACCGTGCTCATTGGCAGGTGATTTAAACTGCCCCAGGGAGCACAAGCTACCTGGAGAGGGCAAACAGGAGCAGGGCACGTTAGTGAGGGCAGTTAGCACAGGCAGGGCAAGCAGGAAGGGTGCAAACACCCCACACTTCTTTTTTTCTTTGCTTTTGCTTTTGTTTTTTCCCTTAGCTCAGCTAGACCC
>NW_008686356.1:0-46361 GCF_000695815.1 Acanthisitta chloris
GGAGTCACAGCTGGAGCTCTTGCTCTCTCCCTCCTTCCCTTCCCTGTTCAAGGCTGAGTGGCTTTATGGGACCTGCCAGCTCACATCAGAGAGACTGGGGAGTATTAATGCAGGCACCTGGGGATCTTCTTCAAGTTTTCAGTTTTTCTTGGCAATTTTAACCCCTCCAAAACACAAGTTCAAAATCCCTCCAATTTTAACCCCTCCAAAACACAACCTGGTTACCAAGTAACTGAGTTTGCTTTAACCCAGACCCTTACCCTTGGCTTTGGCAGAGTTCTGGCAGGCGGGAAAGGATGTTGCATTATTCAATGATTTACTCACTTCCTATGTATGAAAGGAACTATAGTGTGACACAGATTTCAGGGAAACAGCCTCTTTGGCCCTATTTGAGAGATCAGCCATGTGATTTGTAGGAGCAGGTTGTGGTCTTCCTAGTTGCCAAGGTAGTCAAAGAGAGGTTTATATTCACATCTTGGTTTCAACTTCTGCTGTGTAAATCTTTAAACTGTGCAGCTACTTTTGAGGCAGGAGGATAGTTGGCTTTTTTTTTTTTACATTATTTTAGGTTTTTTTAAATGTGCATCAGATACTTGAGTAGATGCTTATTTAGTAGACTGAAAAAGTCAAAAAGCCCTTGATGCTTGTTTTCAGTCAAAGGCTTTTCTGCACCTCTGTGGCAATAAAACACATCTTAAAAATTACTGTAATTTACTCTGAGGTCCTGTTAATGTAAGAAGATGCAAAATCAAAATGACAACTAGTCAAAAATCACAGCTGGGCTAAAAATCAACCTGGACCTCAAAATTTGAATTCAAACTTCCATAGGCTTCTGGCTATGTCTAGCTATGTGTTTGGTCTGAACCTCTTTTCCTACATTATATATTACTGCCTCAAAATATACTGCTATAATATCCTGGTGCAGTGCTACTGCTGCTAATTCCTTAACAGAAGTTGGCATATGGGGGCTTGATCTTTTTGGTAAACTTGAGTCTGGGAATGACAGGAAAGAGAGAGAAATCACCAGTATAAATACACTGATAGCAAGATCTTGCCTTTCTGATGGCAGCTGTAAACTTCTATTAAGGTCATAAATTGTTTGCAACAGAAATGATCCTTTTGTTCTATAGTTCTTGTTGAGCACTGTGAGACCTCAGGATTAGTTTCAGTCACTCTGATATAATATTTGTCAAGTGACCAAAAGACAAATTAAAAAACAAACCTGGGCATAATCTACTTCTAATGATGTAGAGAGAAAACATGGTTTCATGAAGGACTGCAAGCCAAGAGCAGACAGGTTTCAATTTGCTTCCCTCTTGATCTGCAAAACACAACTGGGATTCTAGTTGGCCTTGCAATAAAAAATAATAAATCATTTTAATGATTAGCTCCTCAAACCAATTCCATGTTAAAAATGTCATGCTCCAAGGTCAACTGAGACAACATAGCTTGTACATCATGCTAAAAATATCTTAACAGTCATGGAAGGTGGCCAGGAAAATACTCAACCAACATGACAAATCCCATACCTCCTGCCCCAAATACTAAATTCATTACTACCATTTCAGGCATGGCCACCAGCATTTCAGATTCCTCCTCCTTCACCTCCAAATGACTTGTGCCCAGCACAACTCACCGTGGTGCCTTTGCTGCTTCAGACCAGTCTCACACTTGTGAAACTGATGTATGAGAAGAAGCAAATACCAGAGTATACTACAGAATACACAGCTGAACGGGAAGTGTCAAACAGTCTGATAAACTGCTACAGTTTTCCAAAAATATGGCAAGGATCAGCATCTTAAGACACTACCAGCTGAGGGAACAAAGCTTTCTTTTCAGGCTGGAGCAGAATGGCTCACACAGAGCCCTTTGGTGGGGAATAAATGGGCTTCTGTTGGGCGGCTCCACACAGTTGCAAGTTCTTGATCATTTCTGTACTTAGAAAGACGGAGAAACAGCAGCAGTGGGAAATAAAGTGAAGTATTATGGAAGGACTCATCTACAGCCAAAGGAATAAATAAATAAAAAAAAAAGAAAATAAAATCCACAAAGCGGGAACACAGGCAGACAAAAAGAACCTGTGCTTTCTATCACACATAATGAAACGTCTGACAGAACAACATCTGCAGAGGGATCACAGCTGCTGAGGATGAGAGGGAATATGAGTATTATTTTTCAATTGTAAGATGTACTAAGCAGGAGTGCCTTTAAAATAATATGGCTAAAGGGAAGATTAAGCCAGATGCACAGGGCTATCTGGCTTCTTTCAAGATGAAAGTCCAGCTGTGGAGTTTAAATTCAACATTTAACATGAAAATTGATTGTAGATTCATAACTGATATGCATATATTGCAGGATGTTCTGCACAAATTACATACAGTGGAAATTTAATAGTTTCATTGCCCTGTGTTTAATGGAAACCCAAGCCTTCCACGTATGGCCTATGAGTTTGCTAAACTAATTATGTGATGCAGCAAATCCTTGGAAAGCCAGAGGAATACCAATCATTTACACAGGCAAAATAATCAAAATTTCAGATGCAAAACAGTAACAACAACTAATTTATACCAATTAAAAATGTGCCTTCTGCTCTCTGCTACTAGTTCAAATTATTCTTCAACCATTCTATTTGCTCACCTTATTTTAAAAATATTCAGAAGCCCAAAACATAGTGGCAATTTGCCACACTAAAAAAAACAATATGACCAGCCAGGCAATGCAGTACATTTCATGACAGAGAAATGGTGGACAAATGTCCAGGACAACAGACCAAAAATCATGAGTGCAATCATGAGAGGAATAGAAAGCCTTAACTCATTTCCCCATTTCCCCACACATCCCCGTGTCAGATCTCATGCAAGCCAATTAACCTCTTGCTCACATCTCCATCTTTAAAATTAAAAAGCCCAATAAACTCCATAGCAGTGTGACAATAATACAGAACACTACAAGCTGTATAAACCAGTGTATTATTGTGAGTTGCACAAACATTTAAAATGCGTCTTCTCCTCACAAGAGGTACTTGCAGTCTAAATCGGTTATCTGCTGTTCTGTGCAGTTATTTAGGCTCAAATCACATTTGTTTTGTATAGGTGTGAAAAGCTACACTCTAATCTGATAGCATTTTACTGTTTAGGTGGCTAAATCCTACCTTTGAAGTTGAGCAATTAGTCTAAGCTAGTCATATAGGGTTTCTCTATTGTCGCTGAGGGGAGATTAGTTATACTAAAGAGCATTACCATGTCTCTCATTGACTACAAAGGGATTAGATCCCTAACTTTTAGATACATATATTAGGCAAGACGAATTCCACCTATGTACCCAAAGCAAAGGTGAGAAATCCCATGTTTCTGTTTCAGTATCACCAGTGTGTGTCCCTGTGCTCCACAGCACAGCCACAGCCCTGGGCACCCTGTGACTGCTGTGCAAGTGCAGCTCAGATACCTTGAGCCTGTCTGGCACTTCCAGGTAGCTGTAACCTGCCTGCAGGACATCTGCAGCTATCAAATTGTATCTGGGCAAGACCACCACGTCTGAATGAGACCAGTCTGGAGGAGGAGCATGAAGATGCTTGCAGGGCTGGAGCACCTCTCCCATGAAGACAGACTGAAAGAGATAGAGTTGTATCATCCTGCAGAAGAGAATGCTCCAGGGAAACCTTAGAGCACCTTCCAGTACCTGAAGAGGGCTTACAAGGAAGATGGAGAAGGATTTTTCACAAGGGCATGTAGTGATGGGATAAGGGGCAATGGCTTTACTGTGAGGGTGATGAGGCATTGGAACATGTAGCCCAGAGAAGCTGTGGATGTCTCATCTCTGGAAGTGTTCAAGGCCAGGTTGGATAGGGGCTCTGAACCATCTGGACTAGTGGAAGGTGTCCCTGTGCATGACAGAGGAGTTAGAATATGATGATCTTTAAGGTCCTTTCCAACCCAAACCATTCTGCAATTCTATGACCTGTATGTTACACTTATGCAAAGTTTGAAGTAGAAAGGAAACTGGCCTCAGCTTCAAAACTGGAGCATATGGAGACTTTCCAGCATGCTTTGAGAAAGCAGACAATCCATTTAGGTATCTCCTACTAAAATCTCCTCAAAAAATGACTAACTCTTTGCCTGCAGCTTTTATGCTATTAGAAACAGTGGAATATAAGACCAGGCATTATTGCTGGAGTCAGATTACTCTGGACCACCCCACTGGTGAATTGCAAGAAACTGGCTATAACTCAAAAGCTTGTATCTCATCAGGCTTTACCTCTGCTCTTATTGAAATTTTAGTTCATTTTTTGTTTTTACCTAGAACAAATTACTGCACATTTCTCTCTGTCTCCTCTGTTGACTTTGTGTTTTGTTTATACAGCCTCTAAGACAGTTGCAGATGGGAGAGCCATTGTGGTCCAGCAATCTGACATCTATGATACTACTTTTATCAGGAGAGCAATAATCCAGTGGTATTAAACAGGCCTGCATTTGCTATTTGCATTATGCACATATACACAGGTGGAGAAGTTTCCTTGCTGCTACAGTCTGTGAAAACACAAGACACAGAGACCCAGTTCCTCACCTCTAAGTATCTTAATATAATTTCATGATAGAAACATACTGGTCAGCTGTAGAGCCAGTTGCATGTTACAAACCCCAGTCTTCAGGAAAGATACTACCTCTGTATGCCTTGTTTGTGTTAAATGTATTCACTGTATCTTTGTGCACAGGAAAAGGAAAATTATTTTCAAGCTCCTGAAGTAAAGATCCAACAAATCACTTTTTTTTGTATGTTTTGGTAGATATTTTATATTATATGCCTTGATTTCCTATCTGAGTCACAAGGGTGGCAATTACTTACAGATTGTTGGTCTGCATGGTGTAAAAACGTCTTCTCTAGCCTTTTTCACTTGGGAGCATCCAGGGAACATAATGAAAATCAAATAGCACAGAGAGAAAACACAGAAGTACAAAATGTTGCATAAATGCTGAAGATTAATACTTGGACAACAGGAGAATAAAAAGTTTTGTATTTAAAGCATACAGCATGACTGGTACCCACTGCTGCTCTCTGACAGAAAAGGTGTGTGCTGCCTCCCTCTAGCATTCAGCAGCACTGACTCTGCATCTGGAAGAGAGAGGCACCAGAAGGAATAATATCTTCCTATTTACCTAAACGATGTGCTCTGGTGCTTCCCTCACCTGTGACAGGGAAGGGGGCAAAAATTGCAGCTTGTGCAAATCACAGATTCTAACACAGAAATGCACATCAGTTTTTTTTAAAAGACAATACATCACTAGAAACAACTTATGACTGGCCAGGCTGTGATTGCAGACATGGCTACTCTACAAAGCAAATAGATTATTTGGAAAGATTTACATGTCGTAAGAACATCTGGCCTGCAACTAAAGGGAAGGAGGAGAAAGCTGATCAAAAGAGCAAAGCGCAACAGAGGAGGCAACAGAGCACCAGATTTGAGAGAAAGAGAAAAGGAGACAGAGAGAACAAACACAGCTGCTTTAATTTAAAGAATATTTAAGGAATAAGTGGAACCTGCTCTATCTAAATAGGGATATCTTTATTTCACACTTGTAGTAATGGCTAAATCATCACTTTAAGCTGTGCCATGTGGGATATCAAAGACTTTGTGTTCTTGGGAGCACAACCTAAAGAAAGTGAACTTGCACAATATATGCAAATGTATAAACTGTGTGTATTAACACATGGAGGAACATGAAAAATGTTAATTATTACAGATGAGAGTTTAATGGCTACTTATCCTCTTAAGCTAAAATTAGAATTAGACCCACAGTTAACAGTTCTATTGAACCTATTTTAAAATGATCTTATGGTGCTCTACACAGAAGGTTCATTTCACACATCCATGAAGTGTATCCAACACTAGGGATGAACGTGGGTATTTAAAAACCAGATCTCACCAGAGAGAGTGATGTTCAACAGAAACTCATATGCAAGTGAAAAAGAGGAAGGAGTTGAATTTCTTGGATCTGCCATCTAGATGACTGGACACATCTACCAAGAGAACCTTTAGCAATGAATGTGATTTCATAAGTGGACCTTACTCCTACACTATCCAACATGAAATATAGGCTTATTGGAAAAACTCACCATCCACCACATTTCCTGAAAAGGTAGGTTATATGGCATTGTCCTTTATGGAAGGGAAACAAACTGAAAGTTGAACAATTCAAATCAGATGAAGTGATCTTTGGTTATAAACACTGGTTATAAACTTGTTGTGAACTCTAGATTCATTGTCTGATAACAGTCAGACTTTGAAGAAAGGAGCATTTACAGAATATATACATTTCCTTTGCAAATGCTCTGAAGAGGAGGAAATTAATCAGTTTCAATACAGTTGACATAAAAATAAAACTAGTAACTACAAAAATTTTTTATTATTTTAGAAATTAATTAGCACATACACTTGTTTTCTCAGCTGTTACCCACCTTAATTTATTTTATTACATGATTGAGAAAAAAAACACTGTACTTTTTAAATACTTTAAACTCTACCTAACATTTTTTGTCCAAAGGATACTTTTCCTTTCTCTCTTCCCTCTCTTTTTTTTTTTTGTCTCTAAAAATCTATTAGCATTGATTAAAATGAAAGAGCTGGGATATAAATCTTCCATTAGATTGACCACACAATACATTTTTCTTTGACATTTCTCATGTAATCTGACAATTGACAGTTTTGTGTGAGATGTTAAAAAGTTAGTAGTGATTTTTGGTGATTCTAAGTGCCCAAATTCACAGAGTTTTTTACAGCCTCTAAGTTAGGATGTTGGTTTGTGGGGAGGAAGAAAAAAAATCAGACCCTGTGAAAACACTCAGAAGATAGATGTATTTCAAAACCCTTGATGAAAATTCTAGGCTAAGGAATTCCTTAAAAGGTCAGAGCACAAGTTTTTGAAGAGAAAGGTATCTTTATCAAAGGTCTTTATGAGAGGATCAAGTGCATTCTTAGAAAGTTTGCAGATGACACTAAGTTGGATGGGAGCGTTGATCTGCTGCAGACTAGGAAGACAATCCAGAGCCTGGACAGGCTGAATCGATGGTCCAAGGCCAATGGTATAAGGTTCAACAAAGCAAACTGCTGAATCCTGCTCTTGGGTCACAACAACCCCACATGGTGCTACAGGCTGGGGGAAGAGTGGCTGGAAAGCTGCCTGGAGGAAAAGGACCTAAGGACAATGGTAATCAGTGGCTGAACATGAGCCAGCAGTGTGCCCAGGTGGCCAAGAAGGTCAGCAGGGTTGAGGCTTTTATTTGTGTGAACTACAAATGTATGTGGCAGCTCCAAAGTGCCTTGAGATTACCCTTTTTTTTGCAAAAAAACCCCAGGAAATAAAAGACACTCACTTTCAGGCACCATCCATGCTACAGAACTGATAAATGTTTTCACTTAAAGAAACAGGCATTAGAACAGGCATATACATTTTATCTACCCCCTTACCATAGCCAAACACCACCTGACTTCTTAGCATCTCATTTTCCTTAACCAGATGCTCAGATAACATTTGTCAAAAGCAATTTCTGTGTCACCAGTGGTGGATTTCTCATAACACTTACCACGTTGCTCACATCAAAGGCTCATGGAGCCCCAGGAGACTCTGTGAAATGAAATGGCAGCGGAGGGAAAGGCTGGAGGGCTGAAGGGGTGCACAAGAAAATGAGTTATTTGCCTAAATTCCTCCCACCTCAGAGTAAGATAATACTGTGGAGCTGCAGAGAGATCTGTGCTTTTGGGATATCTGGCTGTGTTGTTGAATCATTTGGCGCAATGCGTGGTCAGCGTGCACAGCCTTGTGGGACTCCATCCACGTTCAGCCAGACTCAGCCCTTCAGTGCTAGCAGTGTGCTCAATGCTTTAGCAGAACCTGTGCTCTGATCTTTGCAAGTGCCAAGAAGTCTGTTAAAGTGTTTATATATTGCAACATTAAAAGCTTGGTAAATTGCCACATCATTTTGTGCTTTCAATGCTCCCAAATCCACATCATTCATCTTTCTCCTGCAAGGCCAAGCCCTGCCAAACTTGCTGAATGCACTTAACTCCAAATTAACACCCTGTAAAAACAGTTCCTCCCTTCTTCTCATATGCTGTTATATGTAAAATCTACACCCAAAGTTAATTTCTTGCTGACCTTGTGCTGATTAATGCAAATTAAATTACATGCTAATTGCCCCAAATGGTTTGCATGCAGCCCAGAAATCAGTTCTTTTTGCTTGTGGTAAAACACGTTTGTGATTTTTTTACACAGTGGTTACATTAAGTCATTGTTAGTCTTAGAGCATTTTAAAAAGTCAGATGGTTTTGTGGCACCTTTTAGAAAGCAAGAAAAAAAACTAACCTAAAAAATGCATTATTAAGTCCTGATCCAGTCTTGCAGAAACCTCACTTGTACCTCTTGGGAGAAATATTATGGCTCGTTCAGAGATCAAGCTCCAAGATGCATTTTACAAAACCTTGAGCCAGTTTTGTTAAACCCGTCACTCCCTAATCCCCTTGTGCTTGTCAGCAGAGTACACAGGCACTTGAATTTGGACGTCTGATTTGATAAGGGGTGGGGGAAGAAGGGAGGGAAACAGGGACTGTTATTTTAGATAGATCCTAAAATATTCTTGCAATTCAAGAGTGAACAAGGAACATTTCAAAGAGTGATAGTGGGCAGAGAAGCTCTTAGAAAGGGGCTGTATATTGTGTTGCAGGGTATCAGGGCGGTTTTGGCACTAAGCCTGAATCCCAGTCATCAGAGCTGATGTATGATGGTTTGCTGGGGCTCTGGTTGGCAACTGGCATGGGGATCAAATGCAACAGCAGGTAGTGCTTAGCTCTTCATCCGTCCCTGGAGTGGCTGACATCTACACTACAAATGCATTTTGCATTTACATCCAGCAGTGGGGATAAATTTTGATTGATGTCATGAGGAAGATAGGGTAAAAAAGAACCTCAAACATGGTGTGGTTTCTTCTTCACAGGCTTTGCTGCAGTGAGTTGTCACACTCCATTCAATAGTTTATCCCAAAGCAGGTAAACAAGGTTATGTTTACCTATAGAACAAATGGCGACACAGAAAGGTGAAGTGAATTGTCTGTATTTACATACATGCAGAATGAGACAGAATTGAAAACAGATTTGGCTGGGAGAAGAAGAATGAACCCACCTGAGCAGTCAAGTCTTGAGAGGATTTAAGCCACCTCTGTCCCATTCACAAGCAATAGATGCCCAGACCATAAAGGCACACACCAGATACTCCATGTGCACCCAGCCACACAGAAAATCCTTAGCCTGACATGAGACCTGGCAATAAACAGCCCACAATACCAAGGGTACTTTCAAAATACCAAGGCTATAAATATTAGACCATAGAAAGGACAAGGGAGATTGAAGCCACACACCGTGGTTATTTCTTTTCTAGTCATCCAAAGACTGATCAAGAAGGACAAACTGTTATAAGATGATATATATATGGTAAACCTTAATGGACCTGATGCCTAAGAATGCTAATTTGCTTGGGTTTTTTTAAATAGTCTTTTCCATTATTGTTCCACTTTTGACACTATTTCTCCCTTCCTTCCTTAATACTGCTGTCCCTGTTTGACCCCATTTTGGTAACAAACCTCCTATCTTAGATATTCTTGACTTTGACTTCTACTAGAAGCTGAGGGTGCCAAAATCCCAACCCCCTGCTCTAGAGAGTGTACAATTTACTTGATTTTAACTATGAGTTCAAAGAAGCTTAATAAGCGATACCTGAGCACGTAAAACTCCTCAATTCAGAGACGAAAGTGTGACCACCACCACCAAGAGCTCTGCTCCACAGCAGCAACCCTAAGGGGTCTGTGCTGTTGAGTAATAAAAGTATTCCCTCTGCGAAGTCTCTCCTGAGCTGAGATTGTCGTGTCACTCTCTGTTAAATTATGTGTGATGGGTCTGTCGCTAGGATTACTCTGTAGAAGAGACAGCTTGGAGGCTGCCAGATTCATTAAACATCTTCAGTGGGACTTCATGGGGGCCTTTCACTTACCCTGAACAAACAACAAACACACCCTTTGTGCTCAAGAACAAAGGGAGTTTTTGCACTTTTGTTTGATGTCAGTCACAACTGGAGATTAAAGCTTCTGCTCTGCAGATTTCAAAGTTGCCTCCCCCCTCCAAAGCTGCTCCTCTCACTGTTTGCTAGGCACTTCAAAAAGGTTTACAGCTAAAAACCCCCAAACAGAACAATATTAATAACAATCAGCTTCAGAAATGCTACGTATTTTTGGCATTTGAATGCATTTCACTCATAGATATGACTAAGGAAATGAAATGCAGGAGTAACATATGCAGGAACTGTTATTAATCACCTTGCATAAGAGACTGGAAAACTGGAATTGTAAAAAGTGTGTTTGCTTTAAGATTGAAGCATGATAGGCTCTGACCCACTGAAAAAACATAAGATGCAGCCCCACTGAACTTGGATTTGGGCAAGAACTCTTTCTGTTTTCCTAGCAAAAGATTCAAACAGGTAAACTTGTATTGAGCCCCCACAAAACCCGAGTCATGGCTTCTCTTGCAGTCTCTGTGCTCTGATAAGAGTCAGAGATGCATAGTCACTACTATATAGTACAGATGGCTTAATTTTGGATACATTTTCTGAACTGTGTGGTATGTACCAGTCCCCAAACACCCATCTTTCAGAAAAAGCATGCTAAACTAAATAGAATTATGTCTAGAGGAAGGTTACACCTCTTGTAATCTCAAGGACAACCCAACACACATTCCCATCTAATGGGGAACCCTAGCAGGAGTCCACCACCCTCACATGTTACTTCAGGATCTCTAAAGGGAAACAAGGTGAGCTGCTATAGAAGCTGCAGAAATAAGAGTTGGTATTGTCCACCTAAGGAAAGAAACAGGTCATGTCAAGAAACCAAGAAAACTCTCTGGAATGTCACAAGGAGCATCCAGACTTAATGCTTTGATTGTATGGGAACCTCTTTCTCACCTCTTATCTGTAAGGTTTACTAATGTACAGTCTCACCTGTGAGGCACAGGTTAGCCACCACTTCTCCTTTCAAAACAGCTGGACTCAGTTATGTGCTGTTTGATCCAGCTCAACTGTTCCCATTCCCAGACCATGAAGACAGATTTTTGCTTGGCTTGATTGTCCCTCTCCACACCTCCAGCTACAGAAGTCAATTAGATAGAAAACAAAATACAAATCAAATGAAGGGTCACGTTCTGCCACCTAATTCCTTCAGTGCTGACAAAAGAGGTATGGGGCCACTCTCAGTATGAGTGTCCATCATATGGCAGAATAGGAGGGTGAGAAGGAGACACAAGAGCTAGTGACTGATGGAAAATGCCTTTCAAAGCAAAGGACTAAGTGTTTCTACTGTATATCTGTGCAAGAAGATGAGCATTTTAGTGCTGCTGCATGTAAAACCTCCTTAAGCACTGCATGAGTTTGAATTTATGTTTCTTATAATTCTACCATAATCCATCAGATAGGAAAAAAATGCCTCTGCTTTCCACCTAAAACAACGGATTTTATGAAACATGCTTGGTTGCATTTTTACCCCTCAAATCATCATTCTATACTGTATTTGAACTAGGTGCCTGTTCAGTCTTCTAGATCTTCTTCACATTGGCACCATTATCTCTGTACAGATATTTCGTAGAGAAGTCGAGCCATATGAATCGATACACGCTTTAACCAGATGCCAGAGCATTGCTGAAGGAAAAGCATATAAAAATGTGTGCAATGATATAAATTTGTGACAAGCCAGAGGTTAATAGAAACACATGTGTGGGTTTGATTTCTCATTTAAAGCCCTTTCTGTTCTGGTCATGTTTAGAAGTGTTGAAACTGCCAAAAAATTGCAATATTTGGAACTTCTAGGACCTAACAAAACCCTTTCAAGAAATATTATAGACAGCTTTATAACTCCAAGCATGGGATGATTGGGCAAATCCTGTGATTTGGACATGATTTTTGCTCGCCAGTTCTTGCAGTGGTCCATCTGATGGCACCCAAGTATCTTATTTAAAGCATCTGTGTTTTCTGATTATGCTATATAAAGAACAGGCTACAAAACATATTTCAAGGTCTTCAAGTTTGATCATTTAAGGGAAGACTGTAAATTTAACAATGACTCAGAGGCCCACCTTGCTACACATGTTTAGTAGTTCTGGTATGATATGATCTAATTATCACAAGCAGTAGTAAACATGGTTAAATCCTCGATTTTGTGTCAGCATACTTGTCTTTGGACATAAATTATGCAGAAAGACTCGCCAAAAGTTATGTGCTGCTGTGGGTTGGTAGCACAGTGCTTCAATGCACAGCAGCCCCATCATTAATATTAGGTTTGCTTTAAATAATGAAACAAAAATAAAAATGTTTCCCAGAGGACACAAACCATAAAGATGTAAAGCTGGAGTGTAGGCAAGAAAAGTTTGTGTAGTTCAGAGCATCTTCATAAGCATTAAGCAAGCAGCCAGGGGATGTACTTGAGGGTTTTCTATTCCACAGGAGCTTTCCCATTCATTTCTGTGCAGTTGAATATTGGAGTTGATCATATTGAAGTTCATTGTTACAATCTAAGGCAGTTTTACAATATGCAGATCACTCATGTGCTTCAGATTTCTTACTGTATCAGGTGTCTTTATCTCCTTATTTCCAGTTCATAAAGCTACAGTGGGAGGGAGAGAAGGAAAGATCCTACTTACAAAAGGTGCCATTTCCCAGGTACAGCTGTTAGAGGTATGGCACTAGGAAATGTGCCCGAACCCAAGTTGCCCACCCATGGCAGTCCAAGGAAGGCAGATGGCAAGTGGAAGGAAGAAACGAGAACACACACACAGTGAGGGTCATATCCTGACCAAGTCAGGATGAAGCCAGGGAGAGTAAACAGATCTGGTAAGACCAAAATGCTCTGAGACCCCACCATTTAAATGCTTGTTGGGGTGGAAGCACAGTAGTGCCAGTAGAGACATTTTGCAAGGAGAAGTTTTGCAAGACTATGTATGATTTCTCTCATTAGCTTCGTCAGCTCTCATTGCTTCTACCCCACTGCACTGCTAACCCATGAGCAGAGGATATGCACACAGAATAGATGAAAGCTGGCACCCAGAAATCAAGTTCTGTATGTCACCAATGCCTGGGTAGACTTCAAGGTTGGCCAGGTGACTGTCCCTCTAGGCTGAAACACCTATGGCTAGAGGGCATCCAACTGCTCTCCACTTTATTGGTTCTCAGTGCTGGAAAGAAAAAAAACTTGCCAAGTTTATGTGCCTGAATTGAGGCACAGTGCAAGGAAATTGGCAGACAACAACACAGCATGGAAAATTCAATCCTTGGCCTTAGTGCCAGGCAGGATAAAAGACATCCTATGCTTTTCCAGAGCCTGAAATTCATACACCATGAATCACTTGAAGAAGTCAAAGGGTTCTGGCCTCACAGAAAGGGTTATCTAACATTTCATAATAGTAAAAGAATCTATTCCATATTCTGCCCAGCACAGTTCAACTTCACTTCACTGCAAAGTTCTTTGAAGCCCTTGACCTCTACTTTCTGAAACAGAAGAGTAGCAAAACATAGGTTCAAAACAGATTATGATATTCAGCTGCTCCTAGAAATTTCTCTATGCAGCACCACTAGATCAAATTATTTTCATTATATCATTTGGTCACAAAGAATAGTGACATAATTAGGGAGCTAAATAGCAACAGTTTCCTTCTGGCAAATTTGCTGTAGCTAATTTTGTTAATAAGACTGATAATTGTTTTACGCTCATTCGATATGTTAAGTTTACCTAATACTAAAACCAATCAGAACCTTTAAATTAATTTTTGTTTCATTTCCAAAGGAATCAATGTCATTATTAATCATAAAAGGAGTGCCGAGTCAGAGGATGATAAATCTCCTTTGGGCTTATTTGACTTTCATATTTATGGTTTGGATAAGGTTATTATGAAGGAATTTTCAAGAAATGATTGAGGAGGAAAAGGAGGAGAGTGAGCTAGGAAATGCTACACTTGGATGCCATGCTACTATCAGCTTCAGGAGAATGCATGCAAACAGTTTGATTTCTTTAAGTTCTGCAGAGTAAAGCATGGCAAAAGTGTTGAAAACAAAACAAAACGCTCTGAGTGCCAGGCTGCAGAGCCCTAAGACAGGCAATTTTCAAACCAATATGCTCAAGAGTGAATTTACAAGAAAACAGGAGAAGAGATCTGAGGCACGGAACTGATGGGATTTTGCATGCCTGGCACCAGTGGGTTTGCTTTTAAAGCATTTGGGAACCATTTGCTCAACTATTGTTGCCTTTGTTGCATTTCTAGCTTCACTGTAAAAACTTATCATGCAGCAGCTATTTTAGCTGCACTTCGACAAGTGACTCTATGGTAATGTGGTGAAACGTCCTAGATAAATGTGTCCGTTTTTCACAAAACCAGTGTTGCCCACATTGCTTTTTACATGCTTTGACAGGATAAGGTCAATGCCCATTGGCTCTGCAAGGAGCAGAGGATGTCATCGATGTTGCTCCTGTCATAGTAACATTCCAGCTCAGCTTTGGGGGTGGCAGTCCTTGGTCCCCATGATGAGGAGCTGCATGCTCACAAGCTCACCATTAACTCCATGCCTTAAAAGACAGCACAAACAGTGCTCTCAGTTGAAGTGCAGTACTGTATTTTACTATTCTCTTGGAAAACATGTGGTATGTTATGCTGATATGTCACTAATCAGATTTTTTTCCTAGGACTGACCATGCCTTGTGCTGAAGAGGATTCTAATAAAACCTAGAAACCAAACATGCTTGAATATGGATCTGAATTCTGCCTGTATCTTCCTTTGGTTACTGAAGAAATCTCCCAAACTTTAAGATTCATGAAATGCGCAGTAAATTTTCTTCTGTATCTATCCCACTTTAACACTGTACCCACAGAAACAAACCAACAAAACTGAGACACCTCCTCTAGACAGTCTGTTACAACTGCCCACATCAAACTGGCTTTGAGCGACCTGGTCTAGTACAAGGTGTCCCTGACCATGGCACAAGGTTGGAACTAGATGATCTTTAAGGTCCCTTCTAACACAAACCGTTCTATGACTCTATGATTATATGAAACACCAAATAGATGTTTTCTGAATGTATATGATGGAACAGATTCCACTGATAAAATACGCAAAATGTAATCTATTAAAACATAAAAATTTGATCATCAGTCTTACAAAGCCATCCTTTGTCTTTCCTTGTATCTTTTAAGAGACAAACCTATCAAAGAAAATGTTATGATAATGTATTATCATGCTGAGTTAATTGTCAATTGCAAGTTACTTAAGTGTACTTTAATGATATGTTTAAAGCCTTTTTTTCAACTCTAATAGCTATTAATGGTAGCAAGAGAAAATGAAACCAATTTTCCCTAACTTAAAGTGGAGCTCTATTAAGCAGAAGTGAACAAAAATCTAAATATAACAAATTCTTTAGGTATTTCAGCTAATGGGAACCCACACTGTCCATATTTCAGTCTAGCTACATACTGCTTTCCAGGCAGCACTTATATAAGATCACACAGTATTGAGTATGTCAGTATTAGAGAAGTTGGATTCTGTTCTTCAAGAGGTGTGAAATCATTCCCAAAGACTGAGATGGCTGAACTGAAGGGGAAATGACATTCCCAAAGGATTAGTTCAGTATGAAAACCCAAAGAGATATTAAATCTGGTTTTCAAGGATTCCTTTCTCCACAGATCATAGAATCATAGAATTTTAGGGGTTGGAATGGATCTTATCTAGTCCCACCCCATCCTGCCATGGACAGGGACATGTCCCCACCAGACCAGGTTGCTCAAGGTTTCATCCAACCTGGTTTTAAACTCTGCCAGGCTTGCGGCATCCACTACTTCAATGGGCAACCTCTTCCAGTGTCTCACCATGCTCATAGTAAAAAACTGCTTCCTAATATCTAGCCTAAATTTTCCCTCCTTCAATTTGAACACATTACCCCTTGTAGTTGCAGTTCCTAACAAAAAGCCCTTCTCCAGCATCTCCTGTAGGCCCCTTCAGATATTGAAAAGTTGCTATGAGGTGGAATGCAGTCTTCTCCAGGTTGAACAGCCCCAACTTCCTAAGCCTGTCTTCATAGGGGAGATGCTCCGGTCCTCTTATCAACTTCGTGGCCTCCTCTGGACTTGGTCCAACAGTGCCAGGGCACCAGAACTGAACACAGTATTCCAGGTGGGGCCTCACGAGAGCAGAGTAGAAGGGGAGAATCACCTCTTTAGACCTGCTAGCCACACTCCTTTCGATGCACACCAGGATTCGATTGGCTTTCTGGGCTGCTAACACACATTGCAGTTCATGGTGAGCTTCTCATCCACTGTCCCTCCCAAGTCTTTCTCCTCATTGCTGGTCTCAATTACTTCCCCACCCAACCTGTGGGTGTGCCTGGGATTGCCTTGGCCCAGATGTAGGACCTTGCACTTCATTTTGCTGAATTTCATGAGGTTTGCATTGTCCCACCTCTCAAGCTTGTCAAAGTCCCTCTGGATGGCACATCTCTTCCCTCCACCATGTTGACTGCCCCAGTGGAGAACAGTGTTTCATGGATAATTGACCTTATGAACCCAAAGCCAAATATAGCTTAAAAATTCCTAATAACCTTCAGAACATCTAGACTTAAGCTCAAGGAAATATTTTTGGGTGCCAGAAAGTCCATCCCCAAATAATTTCCATTTATGTCAACTGCTCTACTATACTCTTCTATCTGCTTCCAGCCAAATGAGTGGGTTTTGTCTGTCTTGTGTGTTTTAAAAGAGTATTACAGTCTTGAATCATCTGTTGTCCCATAAGTCAAGTAACATGACCAATTTAAGACAGAAAAATCATTTATCTCGCTGGTACCTTCTGTCCTGGAGATGCCATGAGTGTGAACAACTAATTATGAGGTGTTTGTACGTTTTTCTAGAAAAGACATTATTTCCTAACTCATAAATCAAAATAAATAAGATTGAACCTTTTATGAGAAATGGCACAGATGACAGCATGACATCTTCCACACTCTCCCATGCTGGTCTTTTAAACCTGATAATTTTATTAAGGTATTTAAGTGTCAAATAATTTGATAATAAAACACACAGAGAAAATTGTTAGTAATGTGACAATTGGCCCTTGTCAGTCATTACAGGGACAGTTACTTTCCTTTTTATGACCAAAAAAATCTGTATTTTCATTACTGATTTGCTTCTTGCATTAACACTTCTGAAACAGGCCTATGAAACCTAATTCCTTCCTATTCCATTTTCATTAAGAAAAAAAATTGCAAGTCATCTTCTCTACCTTGGGAGCAAGGTACTCGTTAGGAAAAGCTGTTTCACTCAATCATGAGGTTTCAATATGCTTAAATTAAGCTACTCCTAAATCTTACAGCTATATACTTCACTTCAGTAAAATCACTCGACAGAGGGAGATTTTTAATGCCAGAGATGCTGCAGTGTTAAATCTCCTTTGTGACTATTTTGTTGTGCAAGATCCCAGAAATGGGGTACGAACCTGCCAAATGACGATACATGCTTTGTTTATGGATTATTGAGGCTAAATTTTTATTTATTTTTTTTTTTGCTTTTATGGCACTTAAAAGCAGCTGTCATATAGCATCAGACAAGCTTTATAACCAAATGTCTCTATGTCTACACATCTGAAAGAACATATGTTTAGCTGTTTGTTGCTGCGCTCTAAACAAACTATATGAATAGAAACCTATGGTAGAGTCCTTCTCTTATTTTTCCAGAGAACTTCCAAGAAGAAGGTAAACTCTCCTGAACTTGAACAATCCTACCACACACATGTATAACAGCACATGCTGGAGGCAATGGTGCCTAGATGAAACAGTAAATAATGAATATGATTCCTAGAAGTAGGGGCACACCCATGGTTTGTTTTTTTCCTTGGGAACAGGACTCTTGTGCTGACTGTTTTTCTCATGTAAAAGAGGACAATGTTCTTGGTATATATACTCCCAGTATTCATTCAGATTAATGAAGTAGATAGTAGTCAAGCACAAGACTTCCAGCATTAGCTCCCAAATTGCCCTGCACTTTGTAAGGAAGATCTCACCTGAGTAAGAATTTGAAACTTGGATGGTTCATGCTTAAAATCTAATGGTTTTGTTAACCAAGCTCTCCAGGTCCATTTGGACTCTTGCTGGGCTGAGGCTGCAAAAAATTGGGTCAAAATTCAAATGTCCCTTCCCATGCGAGCCTTTAGTAAAAGGAGAGTCGTTCATACAACTTCAAGACAAAGCAGTGTTCACACTCACTAATATTATTATCTTTAAACCCTTGCCAAAAAAACTGCAGGTTTTCACTCATGAAGTGAAAGAACAGAAGAGAGGAAGGAGGAAATGTTATGCTATGTAAACAAATACTCTACCTGAAGGGGAATTAAAAAAAAAAAAGCACCAAAACTGCAGTCAAATATTTACTCTTGTGAAGATTCAGGCAAAACATCAAATCAAGCTGTACTGTTAAGAGCCCTGTTCTCTTCCTCTCTATTCTTTCTTTTTTTTGCTTCCTTCTGTACGTTCTCTTCTGCTGCTCCTCTCTGCATCAAGAGTTGCAGCTACAAAGAAAGATCATCTACAAAGCCACAGAGATGGAGCTGCAGACTCCAGAATGGCCAAAGATCAGCCTTGTGAAAGGAGTTGCACCAGCCTTGCTGAACCCTTTATAAAATCTGTTTGCCTCTGAAAACACATCCAATGTTTCTGGGATCCTAGGTCTTTTTTTTTGTTTTCCTCCTTGTGTGTTTTATAAAGTGATTTAATTATTTGGGAACTCCCTTTGTATCTATAAAGTAAATAGCTTGTAAGATCTGATTTTTTTTTAATTGAATTTTATTTTGTGTGGACAATTAAGTCCCAAATCTTTGGAGGTATGTCAGGTTGCATTTCAACTAGTCATTTAGTTCAGAAAAGCTCTGGATCGAAGGTGCCCAAAATACGACAGCCTTCTTAAGCTCATTCTGTAAACTGTGTCTGTGCCTGATAATCACAGTAACACAAACACCTTCCTGCCTGTGTCTACCACCTAGCTCCAGTGTAATTGCTCCTCAGCTGGGAGGAAAAAAGTGAAGCAAACAACATGGTATTATTATTATTTTAACACAAAATCAATATTTCATGATAATGGTATCAAACAGTTCTTGACAGAGGGTTATAGCCCCCTTGACCAAACCAGCAGCATTATTTTAAAATGGCCCAAAGAATTTGTTCTGTACATGTTATGAGGAAATAAAAGAAGAAGCAAGTATTTCCAGTTGTTTTCCATCACAATCTATTTGTTCATCAACATTCATCTGCCTGCCTTGCAGATTTTCAGATGCTCTGACCATCCACTCCTGTTAAAGATCAATGAAAGAAAGCATCAATCCTTCAGAAGATCTGAAAAATCAGGCCCAATTGGGCAGTCCTTATTAGTGGATGCTTCTAAGATACTGGGCCTTTGAAAAGTTTCACAGGAACCATGTGCTGCACAGTTACCACACTTTTTAGATATATATATATTCAATCTTTTTTAATGTTTGAGTAAAGCAGAAACAAGAGCTTTATCCACACTAGAGGAGTTACAGAGGAAGTGGCTATTAGAATGCTGCTCTGGATAGAAGAGCTGCAGACATATACCGATCTAAAATTTTGCAACATAATAGACAGGATTTTCCATAGAGTCTCAACAAGCACAAAAGCAAACTGGGACCAGTAAGAGCAGCTGTCCTACCCAGTACATACAAGTGTTCACAGTAAACATTTTGCCTGATCCACATTGCCTGGCCCCAATCTGAATCCTTCCCCCGCAGCATCCTCAGATGTACCTGTGGCAGGAGCAGCTGGGAGCTCCACACCCCAGATTTCCCTTTGCAGAGAAAGGGAGGCCACTGTCCCTCCTCCATCTGCAGTAGGGACAAGGTTGCTAGATTTTCTTTCATGTTGTCTTGAATAAACCTACTCCTAGAAAGGCCACCAGCACAATTTGGGGGTCACATGGGCAAAGTCCTGTGCTCAAGCTCTCCTTTGAGCACTGCAAAGCAGAAGACCCATTTCAGCACTGACATATATTATATGTGGGCACTGTTCCCACTCACACACACATCTTCTCTATGTTCGAGACATCATGTGCAGGGAACTGAATACAGGTGTAAATCCTTTCCTACAGCTGCTTTCTATTCCAAAGAGACATTATAAAAAACCCTTTAATGTAGAAGATAATCAGCCTTCACATTCCCACACTCGTGTGTATTATGTGAACAAACTCCTGCAAAAAATGTGTTATGGATGGTTTATGTTTTGATCAGCTTTACTCTTACCCATAAAGCAGATTTACACCAGTGTCAGTGATTTTCTTGGATATATTAGTTTTATTATAATAGCCCCTGTTGGCCTTCCTCATGCTCAGGGATCACCTCAAAGACCAAAGAGCCTACAATCTTCCTTAATTATATCAGTATAAATAAGATCAGAATTTTGTTCAATTGTTTCATTTCCCAGTGCACTGTTAGTGTCAGTTTAGGTAACTTTTCAAGCAAGTGATTCTTCTGCAATGAAATTCAATGGATTTATTTAAGTTCAATAGGTTTTAATATTACATTTTCAAGAAAGGAGAAAATCTTTTTCATCTGATGTGGTTTATTTTGCAGTAAATGAGCTACCACACAGTAATGGGCACACTTTAACATCTTTGTTGGTGACACAGACAGTGGGATTGAGTACAACCTCAGCTAGTTGGCTGATGACACCAAGCTGTGTGTGGTCAACACTCTGGAGGGAAGGGATATCATCCAGAGGGACCTGGACAGGCTTTAGAAGTGGACCCAAGTGGGCCCGTGCAAACCTCATGAAGTTCAATAAGGCCAAGGGTAAGATCCTGCCCCTGGGTTGGAGCAATCCTAAGAACAAATACAGGATTGGTGGAGATGGTTGAAAAGAAGCTCAACGTGACCAGGCAAAGTGCACTCACAGCCCAGAAAGCCAACTGTGTCCTGGGCTGCATCAAGAGAAGCATAGGCAGCAGGTCAAGGGAGGTGATTCTACCCCTCTGCTCTGCTCTTCTGAGACCCCACCTGGAATACTGCAGCCAGGTCTTGGCCCCCAAAGAAGGACATGTCTCATGTTCCCAAGAAGGGAAAAGACCTGTTTCAAAGAGTCCAGAGGAGGCCATGAAGATCATCACAGGACTGGAGACCTCTCCTATGAAGACAGACTCAGAGTCTTGGAGTTCTTGAGTATAGAGAAGAAAAGGCTCCAGGGAGACCTTAGAGCACCTTCCAATACCTAAAGGGGCTACAAGAGAGCTGGAGAGGGACTTTCCCCTAGGGCATGAAGTGATAGGACAAGGGGTCATGGCTTCAGACTGACAGAGCGCAGGTTTAGATTAGATATTAGGAAGAAATTCTTCCCTGTGAGGGTGGTGAGACACTGGCACAGGTTGTGCAGTGGATGTCCTATCCCTAGAAGTGCTCGTGGCCAGGATGGATGTGGCTCTGAGCAACCTGTTCTAGTGGAAGGTGTCCCTGTCCATGGCAGGAGGGTTGGAACTGAATGATCTTTAAGGTCCCTTCCAACCCCAACAATTCTGTGATTCTGTGAATTACAGCAATGTAATAAATAGTCTTTTCACTTTCTGCGGTAAAAACCAACCCAAAACAACAACAAAAAAAACCCAAACAGAAAACATCCCACAAAACCCAAACCAAACAAACAAAACAAAAAAACTCCACACAAACTTTTTCCTCAGTACACCAACTGAACCCCCAGAATTTATATTCCCCCAACTATTCAAAGTTTATCCAGATATCCAAATACTTCACTAGCTATGAAACCTAAGGGAAATTATACAGTGATTTACTTCATAGTTATTGCAATTTGACATTGTACTTTTCAACCTCCAGGGTCTCAATTCTTACTTGAATTACACAGACTAAGTATAATGGCACTAATGAAATCACTGTCAATTTATAGAGGTGTAGAACTGTGAACAGATTCTGCCCCAAACCTAACCAGTACAGAGACAGTGGAGGATGAACCTCTACTTGCACAGTATTGTTATTTGGTAGACTAAATTGCTTTCAAATTGCACAAACTCTGTTCTTAATTTTACTAATTTAGATGGATGTAAACATTTAGGCTGTAAAGAGAGATTTGAATCATTAAATATTCTCCATTTGCTTAAAATCAGATTGAGAAGGAGCATTAGATCTTTTGAAGCTGCTCTTAAATGAAATAAGGATAATATATGCAATGCATCATCACACCTGATGGTTTATATAATGCAGCTACTCATTTCTTCAGATTTTCATGAAGTTAAAGAAAAAAACCCAGTCAGTCTCCACTTTTCACTACCCATCTTAATTGCTAAATACTTTCAATAGTCATTCCCTAGATCTTCTCATTCCTACCTGCAGCAATGAAGAGCAAGGCAGCCTATATTAATCTCATTCAGGGATCACTTACTGCCACTTATATAATTGCATTCTAGACAAGCAAAAGGGTTTTGGAGTCTGAAAGTCATCAATATCTCATTTTTATCTGTGCTCCAGACATGAGGAGCATCACTATGCAGGGCTAAGAATAAAACCAGCATTAGAAATAAAAATCTGGCCTTTGGTCTGTTGCAAACCCTTCTCTGCTGCAAGGTCTGATTTTTTTGCTATAATCCTGAAAATAGGTCCCTGAAACATGAACCCCAATTAGATAGCTGCAAAAAAATCCAGAGCTCCAGGTCACTATGGAATAACTGCTGCAGATTATTGCAGGTAGTTTAGGAACAGAACCAGCACCAAGAGAGTTCAATTCCAGTATAATCACAGCAGGATCTGTTTACTACATCCCTCTCTTCAAGGGGGATGAAAATTACATGATAAAGTTCATAGAACTGTCAGAAAACTTTATACTTTAAAAACTAGGAAGGGGGGAGAAGTCCCAGGTATTGTCACTGACTTTAAGTAAAGTCATACTTTCCCCTGAAGCGTGTTGACTTCACTCACTGTGCTACACTCCCCAGGCTTTGATCCTGACAGCATCTTTCCAAACCAGGCTCCCTAATTTTACCAGATGTGTGCATACATTCATCTTCAAACTGTTGATAAAGTACATGACTCTTGTCTGAATGTGATCTTAGATCTGCGACTTCTTTGTAGGGCAGGTTCATATTATAATCATGCAAAGCACCTTAGAAACTGTGTTTTGAAGAAAGAGATCTTAATAATTAATTCTGTCTATAGAAGTCCCCAGCATCACTTGTAAAATCAGTGTATTAATTAGCACTGTCTGTGGCAGTTTTGCAGAAACAACATATTTCTCTCCCGGGTGCTCTTGTAGGAAAGCCTCGTGCCTCTGCACATCCCTCTCTCCTGTGACTGCACCCCCAGAACAGCTAACAATTTTGCACTGGAAAAGCAATGCAACTGCTTTTCAATTTCAATTCTCAGTTAGTAATTGGTAAAGATTCACCAGGGTTTAGTCATATTCTAATGTCTACACCTGCATCTCTGCCCAAAACACTAAAAGTCACCTGAAAGACACTGTTATAATATAAACTGCTTAGTAGCTAAATCAAAAATAGCTTTTATTAACTGTCATTTCAGAAGGATTCCATTTCAGCTGCAAGGACCCTCATGTTTATGAACGTACTACAAAACCCTGAAACAGTTTATGTTTATTTATGTCCAGAAGTTGCTATAAATAAAAAAATTACTTCTAAGACATAACACTGCAATGGCTTTTCTCCAACAGCCTTCAAAAATCTCCAGCATTTTAATTGAAGATGTCTTATTGTTTGGTTTAGGTTTGGGGTTTTTTTTGGTTTTTTTAAGCTGTATAATGCAAGAGAAAGAAGTTGAAGGCAAAATGTTTGCTGAGTTCAAACAGCATCATCTGATGGTACGTTCAGGATGGCATGTCTTTGAAAAGGCACCGTCAAAAGTCTGAAGGCTTCAGTATATTCTTCATCAAATATCTGTTTTGGATAGGACTTACAAGAGACACTCTACGCTTTGATCAGGGAGTTATATTTAGAAGGACAACACGAGCCAAATTATTTTTCCAACAGATTCATGCCTTGTTTTTTGTCCACTGACTATCCAAATAGGTCCCTGGATGATGATAAATGAAGGCATCGCTTTAAAAAGTAGGAAAAAAAGGAAGCATGGCCCATCACTGATCAAATAAAGCAAGAGATATTATTTATACTGTACTGTTTTCACATAACTTCAGAGGCCTCAGTTTCTCAAAACTCTGTGCTCATGTCTAAAGGCAGCCAGACTTAAACAAATGTTGACATGCTTTCCTGAAACACGGCCTTGAACCAACAGTCAAATTAAAACAGTGCAGAAGACACCAAGAACCCTTTGAATTTTATTCCTACTTAATGACTGACAGGCAGAGGAATAGATGAGATATGTGACTGGAGTGTGCAAGGAGCTGGGAATATGAAACAGAGGATCTGGTTCCAACATCTTTTGCAATACTACTGAGGTGCATTATTTTTTTCATATTTTTTTAATAAAGGAAATACATAAATCTATTATGGCAAGCAATGTATTTTTTCACACTGCAATGTCTAGAAGATGTTCCTCACAGAAATCAAAGGACTACATCGTACATTTTTTAATCCAATGATAAATGGTCAAGCTATCATGTTATCCTGTTCTTCATTGCCTGAAATCTTTGCAGAATGTCAAGGCTGCTGGAGTTTTTGCTGTCTGCAGTCACATTGCTGACTGTTGCAGCATAGGACGACAAATTTCAACATGACAGGTAGTCATCTAAGATAGGGTCTTCAGAGAACTCAATGTTGGTTTCTGCTAAACACAACGTTAAAATTTCCTATCGACTTCTGTGAGAACAGAGCCTTGTATTGCAGAGAGCTGGTTCAGCCTGTGAATCTTTGGATATATTTTTATTTTGCTGTCTGTCCTTAGTCTTCTAATCCCATGGATTCCTATAAAGACAGCTTTAAAACGTGAGCTTTGGTTTTGTTTGTTTGGGGTTCTTTTAAATCTTATTTTTTTTAAACCATACTTAATAAAATGAACAGTGCCCTGGAAACTTGTCTGAACAACATGTTAAACCACAAGTCAGAAATGTAAAAGATAATTAAAAATGGGGCAAAAAAATTACATTTGCAAAGTCTAGTTGAAAGAAAAATTGACAGCAGTTTCATATAATACCTAACACTGAAATATGTAATGATTAATATATATACATATAAAACTCCCCTTTAGTTCTTCTGAAAATCAAATTAATTTTAAAATTATCTCTAATATTTACTTACATTTCTTGGTAAAAGGAAATCACCTGAACTATTTATTTTAGTGGAGCATCAACACTTTAGAGCAGCCTGAGGATGTGACAGGTACGAGGTCTATTACTTCACTTGGATTTAACCAGATAGAACAGCTTTCAAAGTACATTACTGATAAGGGATGGTTTGATACGAACAGCCTAAGTTTATAACAGAGGCTCAGCTGATTTGGAGGCCCAGAAATAAGGTAGCTGAAAATTGCCCCAGTTCCTTGATAACTTCAATGCTGTATATGAACAGAAGACTGATGAGATGCTGATAAATAACAACCAGCATTAGAGGAAATCAGTTATGTACATTGTCATGAACAGATTTCCCGGCGTTTGAATATGGGGAAATTAACTTTCAAAACACAGGCAGATTTGAAGGGCCAAAGCAAGGAAAATTTAAATATTTAGAAGCGCTGTAGTCTGAACATGGTATTTAAAAAGGAACAATACTTTCTCTGTTTGTTTCAAGCATTTCCAAGCTTTTATGGCAGACTGGCTGAGGAGTTTCTTCCCTTGCTGTGGTTACTGCATGTACTTGGGAAGCTCAATTGGATATGGTTATTAAATACTTCCCACCTTGAACAATCAAAACTCCAAAGACCCATTAAACTGATGAAGTTAAAGACGACAACCTTAAGTGTGAAATGTTAAAAAAAAATTAAAAAAAGGTTGCACTCTTGACTAAAGCAGACAGAGTTACTTACAAGGAAGGCTAATCCATTCGACCTGCTAAAGCTATATTTCACATTTGATTAAAAACATGCCATTCTAAGTACACAGAAAAGGCTGGAGCATGACGGAGTCGGGCCACTCCTGCTCTAGCCAATATTTTCTGTGAACTTGTGGGGAACTGGCAGAAACATTAATCTTCTTTCCATCCCCTCTCTCCTCCTGTTAAATCCGCTGCTAGGAAAACACTCTCTCGTGAAGCCCACAGGGAAGATGTCCCTGCTGAGACAGAATAAAAGACTCTTACATGACTCTTACTAGCCTGTATGGGTCCATCAGTGGCTCATATCCAGGAAAACAATCTTATAGTCTGTTGAGCTGTGAAAGAACCCTCCACAGATCGCAAGCAACGAGTCAGCCCTGGCTACTTCCCCTTATAAACACCTCTGCAAAATAACCATATGATGGCTCTTTGTGCTGGTAGTGTACTGGATTCTGTTATCACTGCAATCACAGAGAGGTAAAAAGATAAAAAGGACTGTGGAGAAAAACATTTTTTTTTTTTTAAATGTTGTGTACATTCTTAATTCTCATTTCAATCCCCTGGTGGTGTAGGACGCTAAATGCACTGGAAATTTAAATTGGCATCCAGCATCCAGATCACTGAAAGAAGAAGTGCAGCAGACTAGAAAATGAAAGAAGAAGCCAAAAGGCAAAAAAGTCTAAGCACAGCTGCTGGCATATTTCCTCTTTCTCTCCCCTTCTTTTGCAAGTCACACTATTTTCCAATTTGCAAGGAAAGAAATTAACCTGTAACAGAATGTCAGAGTCTCTGCCACACAACAGGGGTTTACAGCATTTAAGCTTCAGAAAAAATTAATCCTAACTTGCAAATAAGAAGTGGATTCTCCTAATGATATAACAGGGCTAGCTCCTTTTCTTGTATTGAGTCTCTTGAGCAATGGAACCTATTTTGCAATCACTAAAGAAACTTTTCACAACACTTGAAATGTGGGTTGGTTTTTTTGTCTTTTATTAATGGAGTGTATCTGGAGCACTTCATATTTTAACCTCTTGTTTCCATTCTAAGGCTTCATATCATTTATATAGTGTAGTAGTAGATGTATTTATTACTGGATAGTGCTGCCTTGAATAGAAAATGACAGTTATTGGAGCATCTTTGGGATCACAGAATGGTTTGGGTTGGAAGCAACCTTAAAGATCACCCAGTTCCAATCCCTCTGTCATAGGCAAGGACACCTTCTGCTACACCAGGTTGCTCAAAGCCTCATCCAACCTGGCCTTGGAAAAAAAGGGTTCAAGGGGTGTATCTCAAAATCAAGACAAGTTTTATATTTATTGGGTTTACATTGGCAGTCTTAAAAAACAGAAGCCAAGATCTCAGCAGGCTGTGGAGGTTGCCTCATCTTGAGAGACAATCCACCAGTTTTGAAATGGAGCTTATAACACTGAAAACACGATTGTCTATAGGAACCTAGTTGCCTCCAATGCCTTGTTTGATGTGTCTTTGAATGGGTAAGATTCCACTATCACAGAGGTGTTCACTTTTTAACAATACTGGGAAATTGTATGACTAGATACAAACACATACACACACCAAAAGCCTGGCACGAGAGGCCAAAATTCAAACGAAAGGATCTCATGGCTATCCTGTAGTACAAGAGAATACTAAATTTTGGCATGTTCTGAGAGCTGGGATAATCTAGCCTAAGGCAGAATCATCCTCAACTTCACTCTGTTATTTAATTAGGCAAACATCAACAATGGGACCAAAGAAAACAGTGTATGAAGAATCTCAAATACCTAAACCATATCAGAACTGCAAAGATTGCTGTTGTAGTGCTCCACAATACAAGCAGAAGAATAACACTTTCCTATGAAACCATTCTGAACAAAGCCAACCTATGAGAACTTCTTTTGTGTATGTCTCTAATATTTGTTTCTGAATTTCTTTCACATAAAGTTTTTACCTGTCAAAGGGATCAATGACACAGAAATGAGGCAAAACTAATTAATGAAACAATTAAGAGATCTGGGGATTTTTTTGGACTTGTATACTTTTGTCTCCATTGTCCACTACAAGGGTCTTGATTTCAGCATGCAGCCCCTGCAAAAAGTTAAAACCTCCCCTTTCTTCTACAAGAGAATTACATGGTTGTGATTCAGCTGTGAGTGCCTGTGAGCAAACAATAGATTTTTCAAAAGTACTTGGGTTGCTAAATCTTCTGGGAGCCAGAAATTTATTGGTAGTGACTAGGATACGAGCCCCTAAATGCTTAAATGTTTTTCTGCTATAAACACAAGTTGTTTTGAAAACTGTACTAAATCCAGTGCTTCCCTTTCCGTCTGTGAAATGTAATTGCTACAGGCTCACTGGAGAGAGGATATTTACTGGGCCACAGTTTAGTAAAGCTTATCTGCACAAACACACAGGTAAATTAAAGCGGTTTGACTTGGGAAAAAAACACCACATTTCAGTTTTGTCATTACACTTTCAAATAGAAGGTGCAGTGCAACACTGTGGGATGAAGTCAGCCTGTGGTTTATTTGGAAGGCATAGCAAAGTAACAAAACATTGAAAAGAGGAATTAAGGAGCGAAATAGTGGACAGGGAAATTATGTGTTTTGATTTGTGGCAGTTCTTCTGATGGGATAAATTCAGTCCACTACATCTTATTCTTATAGTTTTACAAGGATAAATAACAAATGAAGTTTTTCATCAGGGCATGCTATCAGATGAAAAATAATCCTGTGTATCCCCCACCCTACTTTGGCTGCATTTACAAAATCCTAGAGTCATCACTTACCCAAACACACTAAATTGCAATACCTGAGATATTGCTGGGTCTTTTTTACAGCTTTTGTTGCTCAACTATCATTTTCTTTTAGCTTGTAAAGATTATCTATGCATTCATATTCCATAATTCTATCTTTCAGAGCTATAAAGAGTTTAATTTTGATTTCTTCGAAACTAACTTCATGAAAACTGTTTGACCATAAAAACTAATTAGTAAAGACTCTCAGTGTTAATCTTGTGCAATAGACTATAGCTGGAGGATGCAAAAAGACCATTTCTTCCATAATAACTGCTGCATTCCATCATCTTAAGCTACATAGCAATGCAAAGGTAATGACATTTTTATTTTATCTTTTTATGATGGGACTCATCAATACCACTATCCATTTTCTTTTTTTTTTCTAACATCTGCTTGCAATATCCAAGCAAAGTCTCTAGAGAATCATACAATCATTTTCAGATGCTAGTACACTGAAAATGAGGATTTTGAGATCCCAAGTAGCATTAATGCCATGCAGTCTAATAATGTAAACGTTAGCTCTGCCTTTGACTTACTCACATTACAGGCAGCTAAAAAGGCCTGGTAAGAATGGTGCAAGACAAAGGAGTTGGCTCTGTTCTTTGAGGCAAGGGAACTACTGCATTCAACAATAAAGGTGGTCTCTGAGTTGGATCATAGAATGGCTTGGGTTGGAAGGGACCTTAAAAATACTCTGGTTCCAGCCCACCTGCAGAGGAGGATTTGCTCCGTTTGTGCCAGACGGATCAACCAACTTTCTAGGAACAGTCAAGAAAGTAAAGCTTGAGTAGAAAACCTGATAGAACTTAAATCCTCAAGGACAAACTATTTTAACCAAATGATGGCAATGTGATTCCTGGCTGAGTTATCCTCTAAGAAAAACCAGAGAATAATGCTGTATTGATCACAGTCCTTCCATGGCTTGTATCACCCTTGGTGACTTAAGGAATTTAAATCATTGAACAGTAGTTACCTGAACCTGCCCTTCTCATTCATAAAGACCAGCACAGTCCAAATCTGCAAACTTCAGTGGCTACCTTAGTGCTTGTTAGGGAAAATTTTGGGAAGCTTCACTAACCATCATGCAAGTCATATGCTGCTTGCAATCAATTCTTTTTGCTGTTTGATATTTGCAAAATATCAACAGTGTTCTGCACCAGCAAGTAAAGGCATGAAGAGAAGTTCCTTGCCACAAAGAGATTGCCATTTAGATACACTGTGTACTGACAAAGAAGAGCGTAATGAGAAGTAAAGAGTGAGTAGAGTAATTGAATGATGCATTTAAGCATACATTTTGTTATCTCTGTGGGGTTTTATGTTTGTTTTCTTTTTGACTTATTGAATTCAGTGTTCATACTTTTCAATCATTCATTAGCTGTACTGTTCTCTTGTGTTTTGACTAGATTAGGAAATGAGGACTGGGACAAGCTAAAACTAGGAAAAAGGTGGATATTTTGTTAAGCAGAGGCAGCTCACATCACTTCTGGAACATCTCTTGCTACTTATCCATTAGCATTTACCAGAGAGCTGCCTGATGGAGGCAAAACTCTGCAGAATTAGTTTATTTCTAACCCCAGTCAGTGGAGCCTTTACAAACAAGGTGGTTTCCTGCAGACACTGCAGGTTGGTCAGCCAAAACTCAGCCAACCAGATCACTGGTTTGGAACATAAAAAGAATATAGGCAGGACCTGTCTAATTAACTTGACAGATCATGGAAAACTGGTGATCTTTATAGCATCTATCAGTCCATTAGACATTACTCTGTGAGACAGGATAATTGAAAGGATTTATGGAAGAATTTAATTTTTTCCTTCCCATAAAGAGTCGAGGGGCAAGTTGGTATAGTCCATTAAACATCTTCAGAGGTGTCCACACCTGAACCACTAACTTAGACTCCAACTGTCACAAAGCCTATTTTCCCCCATTGTGTAGGAAACAATCCATATAACCTATTTTAAATATTTTCCTTGATTAAAGTTTTGGAAAAGTGCCTGCTTTTCTTTATGGACCATAATGAACGGCCAGCCCAGATGAGGACATCTGCAGAGCTGATAACAACATGCAGCTACATCTTGTTCAGTATTCATCTAATGTCTCAACCAATACTCAGTGGGAACCATGGATCAGCAAATGTTACAAGCCCCCAAAATGCAAAATCTACATAGATCCTTGCCAGGGGAGAGATCTGTCACTTGTTCACTGAGTATCCACTAGGAGCCTAATGATAAGAGGCTATTTGAAATATGCAATGTTAATAAAACAGGAAAAATTAAGCACATGTAAAATATTTAGAAAATTCCAAGCATTTAAAGTGGCTAAATTAACAGGTAGAATTTACATGATGCTGCCCTAACTTAAAGGATGCTAAAAGTAAAATGAAGAGGTTAAACATGCAGACCTAAGATAATGTGACTGTCTCACAGTTTGGAGGAGAGTGATTTTATCCTGTATTTTAACAGTCATGCAAGTAAAATTCTCCCTAGCAAGGCAAGCAAAGACTGATTGCTGCCTGGCCCTTTTCAGTATGAAATGCAGAAAAAAAATCTGTTTCGAAATCTTATGTGGTTATCCTTAATTAGCCAATAAAGCTGTGCCTGTGACTATGGATATTATAATCTCTTGGAGCAAAAAACACATCTCCCTGTATGCTTGTCCCTTACTGGGGAAAAATGTTATCCCAACACACCAACCTGACTCTGGTTGGTTTTCACCACCTCACTATTAGAATATTATTGCCAATGGAAATAAAATCTACATTCTAAAAATATAACCACAGTGTACATTTGGGGTCTCCAAAAGCAGACTGAGATCTTGTTAGCCAATATTATTCTTTCCTGTTGGGGCAAAATTCTCTGTAAGCTTTACATCCTCAGAAATGTCAGCTCAGGTTCAGTTCTGACTTTGAAACACCAGCGATGCCCAATCACCTCTCCACATTGCATTCATGAAGCAAGAAGTTTTCAGGACAATAGAGGTGATTTAGATACAGCTTAAAATGGAAGGTGATGAAGTCACCTACATTTGTATTCGATGCTGATGTAAACCACAGGATGTAACATTTCCAGTTGCTACACACAAATCTGTCTGGACATTTGGTGGACTCTCCCTGTCCATCCCTTGTTGCAGGGCCCAATTATCCCTGGCAAGGCAATTGTCATTGTATGTGAACAGGTCCTTAACTAGTGCATTAGACTGTATAAGTGGAAAAGCATTAGGATAATGGTGTCCTTATAACATTCTTGCAACATTTTATTTCAGATATACCTAAAAGTAAAACAAAACCTACAGAATATGCTTATCCAACAGGTTTGGGACTTCTTGAAGAGTCAGTTTAATTAAGTGTGGGGGATTTTTAAAATCTCATTTCATAACACTGGTGGTTTTTTTGGTTTTGTTTTTTTTTTATGAAGAGAAAAAAAAAACTTGCAAAACAAGTATCCCACATTCTGAAAGCTCTTTTGGAACATATGGTCATATCCTTCAGAAATTATGAATTCTCTTGACACAGGCTGTGACAATCAAGTTGCATATGAAGTACTGCTATATTATAATTACTCAGTTATGCCAGGCTTTTCAACAAAACTTCCCCAGAAGTTCCTGTCACTCAATTTTGAAAGTGCATTCAGAGATTTGAAACTTTAATGAGCCTTGATAGAGTTAAGTAAAGGTCCCACCCAGCCTGTGAAGGCAATCTCTGCTCGACGCTGAGTGTCTTGGCAACAGTGAACCCCAGGAATAAATACCAAGTCTCAGGCAACTTCCAGAGAATTCAGAAAGCTTCAACCTAGAAACAAAGTCTCCCATGAAAATGGCATCAACGCACTCCCAACTCCTAGGAACAGATGGATCCATCACATAAAGCTTTGCGAAATGAGAACCGAGCCAGGCTGGAATTGTGGTACCACGTTACAAACTCTGCTTGCATTTCCTCAACACCTTCCTATAAAAAGACTCATTATTGACATTATGTTAATACATTTCATGAGGGTCACCTCGTAGCCTCTTAACTTAATAATGGAGTGAATTTGGCTGGTGTATTAGCTGGTGCCCATGTGAGTAGCATTTTAAATCTAAATCTGAATTTAGTCCATATGGAATTTGCATCTCTTCCAGATCAATTCTGTACAACTGCAAATCCGGTGCTTTAAAGAGCTGTGCCCAGTCACTTCCCAGTGAAGTGCAGTGTTCCTGATTTTCTCAGTTCTCTTTTTGCCATTCTCTTACTAAAATCCAAAGAGTCCTCTCCCAAGGTTCCATAGAAAAAATAAATTTACAGTGATGAGCTCTGACAGCTCACTTCAGCGCAGCAAACAAAGCTACATTAAGCATATACATCACTCTAGTGAAAAGTAAATACAGTTCAGGGCTGGGCATATTTGGAATATGCCTCTGTTCAGAGGTGCCACCCTGGCCCATGGACTGTAGCTGCAGAAACAGTAAATCTTCAGCCACCCGCCTGAAATCGCTGCAGCAAGCTGGATCCACAGATGGGAGCTCTTCATGGGTCAGCAGCCTCCAAACCTCCCTCTCCACAAGATGCAAATAGATCCTCTGAACACACCAAGGAGATTAGCAGAGAAATAATTCCAGCCTGTGGCCAGATATTCATCCTGGGGACCTGCCAGACTTTCCACTCAGCCAATCCATTTTTAAAGACAGCGTCTTATTAGCGCCTTACAGTTCTTGAATTACTTTGTCGAGTCTTTCTAATGAGACAGCAATCTGTCCAAGGGTATTAAGAGAAGTAAATGATAGACCTTTACTTTCTGATTTGATTACACAGGTGTATTTAAATGTTAGGGGAATGACAGCACACTGGAACACAGAAAAACTTGCTTGGAGCAGTTGTTGGCTACATTATATGAGGGAAGAGTCTTGAAAATTCCCACATTTTGGTTTTAAAGAAAATTATGATCCTTTCTTCTATCTGCCCTAAGAAGTATTACCCACAGTATATTCACCTTCCCCTTTGAGCGAACCCTAGTACAATCTTCAGTCCTACATGATAGAATTTTCTCTATTCATATGCAATCTAAACAAATTCTAAACATCTGCATCAGCTCTTTTCCTCTTGTTTGCATTTTACTGACCTCTAACTAAACTAGTTCAGCAAGGTGCTGAATTCTTAAATGCATTTTTCTATTTCTGCTTCCTAACATATAAGCAACATCAAGAAATGGCAAATGCTTATTCCCAGAAAGGCAATTATATATATTTCACTAGCCAAAATGTATTCATTAACAACTAATGCTCAAAACCACACAACACATTCTCACTTTACCACAGTCTTCAATTCATCTGCCTAACTTGTGTGGTTTGCCAAATGGTACCATGCAGTGAGACATATACATCACTACAGTTCCTCCCTGTCCATATTATTTCAAGAAATTGAAAATTGTAATCCTAGTCTCACTGAAATCATTTTGAAGACAACAGTGAAACTTTTCTCCCTTAACTTCACCTGTCCCCAGCATGGACTTTTCCATAGGAACCTGTTGCGTAGGTGCCCTTCGAGTCAGCAGTGAAAGCAGACAAGAATGATTCATCTCATTCCAATATGGAACAGTAAAGGACTGTGGGATGAATCCCTTCACCTGAGAAGGTGGAGGAGCTCAAGCTTGGCTTGTTTCAAAGCCAAGTAGGCATAACACAAACACCAGCTATGAGTCACACAAGTGTGGAACCACACGGAAACTCAACATGTTTCCAATGGAAATGAGGCTACCATAAAGTTTAGAATTTACATTTAAATTTTTTGTTACATGCATTTCTCCTCTTTTTATTTTTTTGCCCTCTCTGTGAATACTTCTCATAGAAAAACCCAGTCAGAAACCTCCATTCATAGATGAACCACAATGCAACAACACAGCATCTTCAAGGCAACCATTTTACATAAAGCACAACAGAAAGGATACACCAAAAATTAGAAGTTTCAGCTAGAATAACATGAGCAGGACCTTAGCTTTCACCTCTCATCTATAGCTTGGGTTCATATGATCCTGACACCTTCAAGAACAGGGTCCTATCCCATGGGTTGTGCATTTGGGTCATAGCCTTGAGGCATTATGTCTAAAGACACAGACCCTAGCCAAGTTGCTGCTGCTTGGAGAGCTGTCTGGGAGGCATGCAAGAGAATCCCAGCATCCTCCAATGGTGTACCTGAGACATAGCATGTGCTTGGGTTTTGGTCTGTGACATATTGATTTGCTAAAAAAAGACTGTAAAAACTGTTCCTAGCTGGCAATTTTCCTCTACCATCAGAAGTACAGTCAACATGCAAAAATTAGATGTGCTTTATTTCTATTTATTATTTGTCTTTCAGCGTAGAACTATTTGTTTCCTGAACTCAAGCACTTCCCCAGCAAACTTCTGTCAGCTGAGCAGTATCATGTGGTTGTCCTTCTTCCCTGCCCCGTGGTCATGGGAACACAAGTCACAGATTATATTATTAACCCGTGCAACCTCTGCCCAAAGCTACGAGATTCACACAAGCACTGGAATAAAGAAGCCACTACAAAGCAAAGATCACTCTGTGCTACATCCCTTTGATGCTGTCCATCGATCCAGCAATATTCAGATGACAGCATATTGCATGCAGTCACAAAAAACCCACACTTTAAATAATAGTCTTGTTACAAATTTGCAAACATAGCTAAAAAGCAATAATACCTCCCTTCATGCTCGTTTTTGGAACAGCTGCTGTCACTGTTGCAGACCATCTGCAGATAGGAAGGTAACTTAGCAAATACCTCTGAAATCCCTCTGCTTAATGAACAGGCAAGGAGTGATAATCAGAACCAGAGCTGCAGCAAGAGATGCTTGTGACTGTGTTCCCACACTTCTAGCTCTAATTTAAAGCTTTTGTTGATGAATTCAACCTGGCTTGGTTAAAGTTGAACCACTGAAGCCAACACTGATGAGAACTGCCCTGCCACTTGTGAAAGCATTTCCATGAGCACCAGAGGGATGCAGTCTAACTCAACCACTCTCTCTTTATTCTTTAAAATAAGTGGTGATTTTATTTTTAAATATGAAGATCAGTCATTTTCTCCATCTGATGATTGCTCTCGGAAGATCTAAATTCACTGCTTGGCTTACTACCGAGCTTTCCTGATTTCACCCTCTGGATTTTGATGCAGGGCAAGACATCCTGTTGGCTTTGTAGGGAATAAAGTGCAGACGAGCTCAAGGAAAGGAAAGGGCTGGGATGTGTAGAAAAGTGCTTGTTGTATGGGCAGCAGGAGGCAGCTCCAGGCGTAGGAGGTGAGAGAAGGTAGCATGCTGGGAGTGGGAGAAGGCTACAAAGAAAGTCAGCTCTGAGAGAAGAGAGTGAGGAACATAAGGAATATCACAGTGTGTGGGATGAGATGAGAACAGAGATGTAGGTTTTCGGAGAACTTTAAAACAATTATAGGTTTTTACCATGGGATGTTCTGTTTGACTAGATCAGAGCTCTTGCTTCCTTGTTACGTGCCTCGAATTGAAGCTTTCTTTGAAAGAGCTTGCTAACACTCTCCCATACTTTCAATTAACATTTTATTTAAATGCTTTAAGGTAGTTTCTAGATATATTAAAGGCTTGCTGATGAAATCTTGAATATAATTTACATATCTAAGTTACATTTGCATTCAATAACAAGACAGCTTTCCAGTATGGAGCATGCCATCAATAGCCCCCTTTACTAGCATCTTGCTGAATTTGCCTAGCTGCAGCATTCATTTCAAATTCAAAAGGATAGGGAAAAAAAAAAGGAGTAAGTGATACCATCAATGATCAGTCATCTTTTCCAAATTTTAGGTGGATGCATTGCAGAGTATCATTTTAACACGTACATGGATCAGTCACCACTTGGACATATCCTCAGGAGTTTTTACAAGACACACAAGTCTATTTTTTAATTTAACATTCTTTGCCATTAGAAAGAAGGGCAGAAATTGTTCATACCTTTCCTACAAATAAAGCACAAAGTGTCAGTATCTTTCCACAGTTTACCTGCATGCTTCCCTGGGGGATTTTTCATTATAAAATTATATCTCAGTCATCAAGTCTCAGCACCATAAAGCACATATGGGATATGTGATAAAAGTCCTTCCTTTTTTTTTTCCCTTTTTTTTTTCTTAAACAGGAAATACCAGTAAGAGAAACTGGTGGTTGGAGTGAATTTTTTTGGAAAGCACATTTTGAGAATTTCTACATGTAAGGAAGTCTAAAAGACATGGTGAGAGAAGCAAATGATGCCTGGGAGCTGAATGTGGCACAGGCATTACTGGTCAGAGGAATATCACGTGCAATTGTCTCTAGCTACTCTGAGAGGTTCTTACACAGGCAGAATAATATCAAAGATGGGTTTGATGGAGGTTTTGGGCTTTTGTTTTGGTTTGTGTGTCTTTCTCTTATATTAGCATGATTTTTCTTATATTACACTTGATGCTTCACCATAAGTTTTATAGAGACAATAAACCTTATAAGCCTCTAGAAGATCAGAAGAGACCAGCCTTGATGCATGCAGAATACTGGGCTGGGGGTGGAGGAGGAGGGAAAGTTATTTGTGGCCTTTCCTTATTTATTTGTAATCCTTATTTCTTTATTTATTGGGTTGGTTTTTTTGTCAACTCTAGCCACAGTTCTTTAAATCTGTGCTTTATCTCACAGAATGAAGTTCATACAAAGCTAGATTTATGAAAAGAAACATGTTTTTGGCTTTGGCTAATCCAAAGAAATCATCACAGCTCAAAGTCAGAAGAAAACTGGACATTTAGTTCTCTTGAAAAGGTAGAATATCAGGAGTTATAAAAGCCATAAAAGCATAGGAAAAAGTATAAAAAGTGTCAAATTCTGTAAGAAGAGGTCTGGGGAGGGACTGAGAAGATTTTCTTGCAGATATTCCTTTCCAAGGCTGCCTTTCTCAACTTTGCCAGCCTGTCTTACACAGCAGCTGCCAGATAATTCCAGATGAAGAGACAAACCATTGGCTCCCTCCTGAACGACAACTTACACTGCTGTAAACAGCTCCTGCCCCATGGTTTCTATTATCCAGCACTCATTACCAAGGCCCCACAGTGTTCTACAAGTGAATAAAACATCCCCTACTTAAAATCAAAACTTGAAAATCTGCTTTAGAACACCAACCAAACTCGCATGCCACGTTATCAACATCTGCCTGAGCTCTAAAGTTTTTCCAAATGGATGAATAACTAAAAATGTCTGTTATGTCCTTGGCACTGTGAGACAAATTCATGATGGGAATTTATTTTCCCATTTATGTCACATTATCTGGTGGAGCTGCTGAAGAAAGTCAATCACGCACAAGATAAAATGGAAGGCAGAAGAAATGAGGTTCAGGCTCTCACTGACTTGCTCTAACTGTACAGCACTACAAGTACAGCTGACAAAGGTTTTCTCAGTTCTTTAAAGGAACATCTAATTTTTTACATTTTTTTTATCTCCTTGTGTCCTTCCCATTCATCAGACTCTGTGTTTTTACAGAAAAACTTCAAGCAATCAATCTAAACCCCCTGCATTAATTCTAAGAGGTTCAGGGACCAGGGAAGTACTGGGGTTGTGGCATGAGTTCATGCATAGCTCTGCCAAATCAATATCCTCTTTAAACCACATCGCTCTTTTTCACCTTGCAAGTTTTGAAAGAGAAGACGTAAGTTGCTGCTTTAACAGAATGTTTTTCTTATATGATTTCCTTTCTCATTTCTGCATGTGCTGCATTATCCCAAGGGATTCTGTGGTTTTGGTTTTGTTTTTTTCCTGCTCCAGCTACTGAACTGTTATTTCCAGAGGCATTCTCCAAAACACAGAGGAAAACACCACCACTGCATCATTTCTATAGGAGAAAGCTAACAAGAAATGCCAATTAAAAGTTTCTGCTACTGTACATTCAATTCAGAGTGGAATGAATACTGTCTTTGGAAGTAGAAGGCAGCTGTCAAACACATATCTCTGAACACAATAGTGCAGCTCCTCTGAAGAACAGGTCATGGGATGGAAATCAATAACTAAAGTACCTTCATCATTAATCATTTTCTGAATTTTTTTAAACAGGCAGGACATTTACAAGTTGTATGTCCAAGTTTCTTTTATTTTGCACTGCACAGCTTGCAGCCTGTGCTTTGGTTGCAGAGTTTCTGCTGATGCCAGGACCTGCTGCTGCACCGAGCCCAGAGCTCCTCTGGGGTCAGAGGGGCAATATCTGTTCTGTTATTAGAGAAATTACTCAGGGCAATTTCACAGTTCAGCAAAACAGACTTATTGCTTGTATGCACTGTGTCTGCATGCCTTAACAAGCACTTAAAGTTTTCCCACTTTTGTTCCTTCGTGGAAACATTCATCTTGAACAGCTTTAGAAATGTTAGTGGGCACAGCTTCTTTTCCTACTTAACCTTACCATGGTATTACTACCTTGCATCTAATAAGGTTTCTAAGGATATGGACTTCCCATCTCTGCTATAAATTCAGACACACAAAAAAAATAATCTATGCTTTAAGTAAAAACAAACCAAAAAAGTAACAGGTGGCTTTTTAGTAACATGATTACTTTTACTATTACATCCTGAATATTCAGTGGTAGCAGCAACCATCTCTTCCTGCAGACTCCTTTCCAAATTCAATTGCTTTATCCCAGTTATCTTGGTTTATTTCTGCAGGGGCAGGACCAGGGAAAAGCAATGCTATTTCTGCAACATTTTATTTATTCACAATGAAAATGAGAAGGTCTTTTTTTACAGCTGCACAGCCTGTAATGTCAGATCCAAGCAATCAGCTAAAAATCCCACCACAGCGACTTTGCAGGTTTAAAAAAAATATATTAAAAGAAAAAAAAAGTAAAAAGAGAAAGAAACCAATTCATGTTGTCACAGCCTATCTAGAGTCATATTGTCCCCAGCCATTGATACAGAATGAGAACATCTGGGGATTCAATTACTCATGACATGAATAATAATATTTCATTTTTTGTTAAATAAAACTTTATAGTTGCAGCAAGTTCTGCTTACTGCACTGTGTGATCCTGGAATGAAAGCTACCAGTGACTGCAACAAGGCAGTTGCTTTGGCAGCCACAAGCACATCCTTGCAGGTACATCTGTACCCCCCAACAGAAAATTTTAATAAAGAAAAGAGATTTTGAACACCTAGTTAAAAGATTGGCTCCTGAGCTCCAAGCATAGCAAGTTTCCCAGATGTCACAGACACCTTTTAAGAACTGGTTCAGAAAAGAATGTGCAACCATTGAACCAAAGTCAGTGGCACCTGCAGTTGTCCAGCACTTTTAATTAACCCAGAACCTATTTCTAAATGGTATTGGAGCCATTTAGGTCCTTATTTTAATTTTCCACATTATGATTCTCAGTGCATGGTTCAAGAGGATGCTACCAACATCGAGTTGCTATGTGTGTGTTCTTACTCAATCACGTAGAGCTGCCTATAGCCTTAGTGAGAAAGTCAGGATCAAATCAGAGGATATTCATTTCACAGCAATGAGTAAGCAGCAATACTCATGCTAAATTTGCACTGACTTGTACAATCACTTTGATATCAGCAGGAGTGTTATGTAAAATTAAGCACGGGAACCATTGTGACATTAGTATCTAAAAGTTCATAAGCAAAATATACAGAAAGGGCTTTTTTTTTTTTGTGTGTGTGTGTCTCAGGTGAAGCTGAGTATCTTGTTTTCCCCTCTATCATTCTCCATGGGCATTCGTTAATGTTAGGCTAGAGAAAATAGCCATGATTTGCATCCACTCTTCAGCATCATGGCTTTGCTGAGCCCTAAATGTTCCCTGCAGAAAATGGTGTGAAAGCTCTAAAAATTCCAAGGGTTGGGATGAAAAATATTTTCCATTATAACCCAGTGAAGAGAAATGCCATGCAGGCACTTTGCTGTTGTAGAAGTGCTGTGTAGGGCACAACTTAGAAAAAACACTGGTAGAACATACACAGAAAGTGGGGTAGGTCCTCAGTGGCTCCAAACTGGCAAAGCACCACTGTTAGCAAGAGAGTTATGGCACCTCTATGAGACATTGCTCTGAACATGAGAATTTGGACCTTACAATCTTCTGCTGACCACAGAAAAACTTTAGGGGCTGCCTACTTCTAAGGGCAAGACATAGACAGGAAAATTGGCATCATCTCACAGGGGGAATCTCAAGTCAGCACCCTCAAAAAATAAAAACCAGGCACCAATTACTGCTTGCAGGTCTCGTGTCTGGATTTATGTAACATTTCCAGTCCCACTGCGATCATTGCCTTTTAAAAATGTGTAACATTTATGGACTCCAAGTAAAAATGTTTTTAATATAATGTAGATGAAGTATAAACTGTTAACCTTGAACACTGGGGAATGCATTAGGGTTTTTTTTTTAAATCTCTTTCAATAATTTACTACAAATTGTCTAAGATTTGCTTGCAGTTCATAGCAAATCTTTTGGAAACAGTCAAACAGTTGCAATTTTTGTAAGTGTTACAATAGCAATGATTTCATAAATAAAAGCAATGCTCGGAAGGCAGAGACTGTTGAAGAGATCTCTAAACCAGAGCCTTTGCTGTCCTAGGAGCATCAGTGTGGATTTCTTGACATTACTCCATCCATGTATCTTACTACTACTTTTCTGGGACCAATGGTAAGGATGGTAAATAAAAATTCTGTATATCAGCAGTTAATTTCTAACTATTTATAGAACAGATTATATACTACTCTATACTACATAATAATATATATCATAACACATGATATGTCTTGTCCATGCTGTAGCAAAGGTACAAAGAGAAATCTTCTCTACTCTGCCACATGAACACCAATCCACTTGATTTCACTTGCTGGTTTGCCTCTCCAGAGGCTGATGTGTATACACTTCTTTTCCCCCAAAAAACGTATATTCACATCTGATGTTATTCTCACAAGTTTCATCCTTTGCACTGACTCTAAATAACATTATTCTGATGGTCCTAAGTGCTAAATCCAGACTTAAGCAAATGACACATACAAATGACTAACTCAGAACATAAGTATTTCAAGTGAGCTGAGAAATAAAGTGAGGAGGGGAAAAAAAGGCTTAGTAATTTATGTTGTTTTCCTTTGCTGTTTCTTACATTGGAGTGGTGTCTCAAAATCCACCTCCAATGGTCCCTTTCTCTATCCTTATTCAAACAGCTTTTCAAAGACTCATTTTTTAGAACAAACTCAAGAAATACCATTCCCATGTCAGTCAAATATTCTCCACCGACCAATGTAAATTTAACTCAAACCAACAAGATATTGCAGCACTATTAAGTGGAACAGATAATGAACCTAAATAATGGCTCAGTCTTATTAGTGTAACCCTCATATACCTTCTGTGGTTCTTCAAGCCCTGCTGCTTAGCATTCATGCTGCCTGATTTGAAACTAAAATTAGATTATAGGAATGCGTGCTTTTTACAAGAGGTCTTCTATTTGTTCCTTCAAGTATTTAGTACTCTTTAGGCACTGTATAAATAAAAATAATCACGATCTTGGAATTCACCTTCAGGAATGGAAATGAAGAGATCTGAGTCCTTTCATTTCTACTACACATTATCCTCATTGGGCACGTTTAGCAATGCTTTGTAAAATGAGTTAAAAAGATGCTTGGAAGTCTGGTAAAGGTGAATAACAGGGAATAAAAGAAAAAAAAAAAAGAAGGGAATATGTCTCTAGTTTTAGAGTTTTACAATAGGGAATAAAAACAAAAGCTCTACCAGACTTTTAAGATAAAGGTCTGCTGTCAAATTCATTAGCGTTTGTGAGAGATGCTTATGATTGCTGGAAAAATAGTTGTGGGTTCAAAAATCAGGACTCTGAGTAAAATCACACTCATTTTAAGATTCAAAGGCTACATATAATTAGGAACCATTTCAGGACTGCAAGCCATGATTTCTAAGGACTCTGCACTGTGAGAAGAGTTACAGCTCTGACCCAGAATGCAGTATCAAGTCCAACAATCATTTCTGTCTGACTTTCCTCCCTCCTTCCCAGGATCTATATTTAGGACTTGAGCACCAAATATCGAAAGTTTTTTTTGAGGTTAAGCATGCCAATGTCCTCAAAACTCCAGCAGGCATCAGCTGACGTCACCTGACACTTTAACACTTATAAAAGTCAGGCTGCTCACCTTAAATTAAAGCTATCATCAGGTGAAACGTCTAGTCTATGCTATTCCCCCAGGCTCCATTTTCAGGCAATGGAGAAAGAAAAACAATTCCCAAGGTTATTCACCTTGTCCTGAGATGAGGCACCTATTTCTATTCATTTCTCCCCTGGTTCTTTCAATAGAGGACTTTTGTGATAGTTAAATTTAGGCAGTGTGAATCCTGCCATTGGTATCTCGGTAATTTCTGAATGCAAGTCATCAGTAAGCACATATGGATAATCACCTCTGTGCTCCTTAGGCTCCTCTTAAGATTTTAAAAACATCTCTTTAGAAAGAGATCAGATTGCACATAAGTGTGTTTTAACATTAACATTAGCTGTAAGAAACATATTTCAAAATGGCTGTAAAACAAAGAAAAAAAAAGAAAACTAAAGAGAAATGCCAACAACTCCTAGAAGATATAACTCCGTGTCACGTCCTAAGGATATTGAAGCTTTACTTAGGAAAAACCAAAATCAGAATAATGAAGAGACACCTTGTGTATTATTTCCTCAAGCCCCCAGATTTCCTTACAACATCAAACTCTTTGCCATTCCAAATTATTACTTTAATTTATATTGCAGCAGCTCAGAAGGACCAAACACCTTCAGGGCATTCCTATACAGCAGATAAAATGGGTAACAGGCAGTCCTGCTTGCAGTACAGCAAAGTAGCTCAAAGATTAGATGAAAGAATTAGTATTTAGAAATAAACATCTGAGGCACAGAGAAAGGTCAAACATCAGATTTAATTTTTAACTTTTCCTTTTCCTTTTTTTTTTTTTTTTAAGGGATTGATTAGTTAAATTCAAGACTCATTTCAAAATAAGGACTTTCTTCAGAAAATAGCAGGCATCCAAATTATGGAAAATCTGCTCTTTAAGATAGTTGACTTTAAAACATTTAAATATCGAGGGTTGGAATCTTTTTCTTTTCTTTTTAATGATATGGTTTAGGAAAAGATAGGAGATGATATCATTTCCAAAGACTAACTCTGGATAGCTGCATATAGTTTGACATTCAAGATATTTTAATGTTATCAGCTAGCACTGCCTGCCATCCGGGATGAGCAATGTTTTCTTGACCAATTATTTATATGCCCCTAAAAAAGAGTGAGTTTTGAGAAGGGATTTGAAGGTGGAAAGCAGAACTTCTCTGTTAGAAGAGAGGGTCTCAAATGGACTATGCCAAATCCCTGCTTTATTTAAGGGAAAATAAAGCTTCAGTAAATATTATATGAAGGTATGGAAAGTTCTGTCATAGTTTGGCAGAGACATGTGTGTGGAGTAGGTGGGTGATTGTTCAAGCCTGACATGACAGGCAAAGCAACACTGGTGACATGAGAGGACATCCACAGTATATGAAACATGAGGGGTGAGAGGTATAACCTGATGTTCTCAGAGGGAGAGAAATTGCTCACCAAAACACCTCAAAGGGGAGGAAAGCAGAAGAGCAAACACAGGAGCTAACTCCCCAATATTTTGTCCACGAAAAACCAGTGAAAGCAGCAATTGAGATGTCAAGAAGGTCTTTAGTCCATGGCCCTTTTACTGTCAGGAAAAAATCCTTTTCATTTTATAGTAATTAAAATGCTCATAGATGTTTTATTAACTCACTCTACAGAACCACATAGATTTTATAATTCATCCAAGCACTTACAAGTAGTTACTTGTGTTAGGCTGTCAAGACAGAAATGATTCAAAACCTTGTGTACTTAGCTTCTTGGAAGACATATCATTCCCTAACACAATGGTAATAGAAAGACTGCTGACAGTTAGTGATCAAGAGATTTCATTTTGCTTGTCATATGGTGGGTTGTCAATTCTTCTTTTCCCTTTAGATAAAAGCTTAGTTGCATTAGATTTCAATAATGGTGAAGTTGCAGGTTAACATTTTTCAAAAGTACCAAAGTGACTTCAGTACTTAAATTCTATTTTCAAAATGCTGTAGACACTCAAGAACAGAGGTCTCTATGGTAAATGGAACTCAGACATTCTTAAGGAAATCTGTGGAAAGGTGGGGAATAAAATCCCAACTTGGATAAGAGGACTTGAAGTTTGTACCCTACTCCAGACCACAGGTTCAAAAAATATAAAGTTTGTAGATTACAATTCTATGACAAGCTAAAGATTTTAATTTCCATTTTGAACATACTTGTTTGTTTTCACATCAGTGGAAACATCCCATGCTATTATTTTTTATTGCAGATTTCCTCTCACATTTCTAAAAAAACTTCTGACAGTTTTCTGATGGCCTCCACCCCAAAATACAATTTTTCCTGTGTTATGCTCAAAATTTAAGCAGGGGCTGCATAGATATTTCTACAAATTTTTCAATGAAAAATATATATGCAAATTATTCATTCGAGTTTTTTTCTTTAACTTTTTTGAACAGCTCAGAGGAGGAAGTGACCGTTTAAACTTAACTCCCCCCTTGAGTGAAATGCAAAATTGAGCCAAGACATAAAAGTGGAAAAGCAGCCCAGGTCTTACTAGGGTTAATACTAGCCTAGTATTAAGCAAATAAATAATCCATGCGGTTACCCTATATTTAAAATATTTGTTCTTCTTTAAATATAAAGGAACTTTCACAGAAACAAACAGAAGTGGCTAGAGACTGAAATCATCCCTTTGATACTGAAGCAGAGTATTTTCTCCTTTAAGCTCCAAACATCCTCTCCCTCATGCCCATAGGGCTTCATGCTCTGTTCCAGCACTTCACTCCACTCACTCACTGCTCCCCTCGACTGCTGAGCTCAGATGTTGGTCTAGGAAAGGCTGGTTACAAGCTTAGGCTCCACAAGATTTTAAGAGCTTATCTTCATTCATTAATTGTTCTGTATCATCCTTAAATGGTGAATTTCTCAGCGAAGTCGTATTTCCTCTCATACTTTTAGTTTGCTCTGTTATTGCAGGTATCGTCTATGCAACGCTGAGAGAAAACACAGTTTGAAATAGAACTGCCATAGCAGCTATAGAACATCTAAAAGGAAAAAAAAAATAGGCCAGACCTTTATTAAATTTTAAAAGTATGCCTTCGCTACACTCTTGTAAAGATCCAAATAGGGTATTCAAATCTCTGGAGATCACCAGTATAATTTCTTTATCATGTTCCATTTAAAATTTAATTATGTAGTCTACAACAAGAAGTATCTGAGTACTCTAAATAGGTCATGCAATGAACAACTTAATATTATTATGAAGTTTTCCTTGTGAAGATCCGTTCTTTGATGTGCTGTTGCGCACAGAAAGCCTTTCTTGGAAAAAACAATATACATTCATAGCTATAATAATGTCATTTAATATAAAAACTGTAAAGCTTCTTTATCACATTCTGAGTTTGAATTTTCAATTCTTT
>NW_008686356.1:46376-48500 GCF_000695815.1 Acanthisitta chloris
ATCAGAAATAACGGGTAAATTAGAACTGACACAATATAATCGTGCTGAATATTTTTATGTCTTTCTACAGGCAAAGTTAATCTATTAGCTTTCCTTCTAAGTGATGTCCATCAACTCAGATTTTTCTACTTTTCCCTATCAACGATACACATTCTTCAGTGGCAAGGAGTAGGGTAATTTCTTCTTACTCTTGAATATAATCATTAGAGAACCATCAGCAGTATTTAATGGAAAATGACTATATTAAAAAGTCATCACTTACCATGACAATTTGTTATATTTGCTTTTTTAAAAGTGCACATACATAGCCTCTCGTGGTTACTATGGGAGATAAGAAAATATTCAAAATATTCTCTTCTGTATCTTCTGACTAATTACAGGGCTTTATGGGAACAAAACCCTAACTCCTCTTCTTTAATTCAACTATGAAAAATTCAGAGGGGTTTTCTGAGAATTTTAAATTTTTTTTTAATTTTTTAATGCTAACAAAAAAAATTTAAAAATTTAGTGCTACCAGTGCCTAAACTTTCCTGACAGCCAGACAAAATATTCCAAGTACAGACACATCTGTTCACACTTACATCACTTGAAAACCCTTTCACCAGGTTTACAAATGCTTGAAAAGGATTTGATCAATCCTGATCACAAATAAATCCACGAGTCATTAGTGCTCTGAGAAAGAGCATCGTGTTTGGCTGTACAAATGAGAGGTGGATTTCTAGTGCTACAGGGAGTTTGCCCTGCCCCATCAGACAAAATGCAACAAGCACAGCTATGATGGGAAAGTGGGTAAGAATTTTATCATTTTGAGGAGCAACACCTAAAATTTTATATGCTGTGAAGTGGTTTCAGAGTGGAGGTGGAACAAGATGTGGTGTTGGTGGGGAAATCAGACTATTTCACTGGTATGAATTAGTAATAGCAAAGCAATTCACTCGAAGTTTGAAGGAAGAATGAAAAAATATTAGATTAACACATCACAACATAAGCTTAAAAACCCCAAGGAACTGCTTGTTTAGAGAAATGCAGGAGCAGGTGAATCCCAGAAAAGGCTGGAGGACAAACCAACCTGCACCCAGCTGGAAACATTTGTTTTAGATCATGACAAGATCATTTGGTTTAATATTTATAACACAATTACAATGCCTTGTGCACTTTGCTGGTATAATCTGATTTTTACTTGTGACAACTTGCTACAGCTGAAATTAAAGCCTTGTGGTAATAATTCAAAAAGCACATTTAGACAATCATTAATGGCAAGTACAAAATGGGATGTTTATTCAAGCACTTATGTCTCTCATTTTAACTTTAATTTGAAGTGGAATTCATTTCTGCAGTATAAGGACTTCATGTTTCCAGTATATTAGTCCTATAATACCTAACCACTTGGGGCATGCAGTGAAACTGGAAATATTTTAGCATTAAACCGAGGACAAGATACAGCTAAGCATCAATATTGATATTCCTAATCAAGGAGACAGCTACACTGTTGAATCCCTATATTTATATTTTTTGTGTGTTAGTATGAAGAGTTGCAATTATTTTGCAAGGAAGATGAGTAAAATCTTTTATAGATCAGGTAGGCCTAAGTATTGGTCAGCACTTCAAACACTTGGCAAAATTTCACCAGTATATTTTCTTGTACGATTGCAGATACCAAATGACAGTAAGTCAGAAAAAGAAATATATGTATTAAATGAACTAATTATATAAGTCACACAGGTTTGTACCAACAGAACAAAGTGATATGTTACACAGAGTGAAGATAAACATTTTTATGACTTATCAATATAAACAAGTTAACCAATATGCACCACACACTCCCTAAAGAAAGGCAGATCTTTTTTGTCTGCCTTAGAAGTAGAAATAACTTGCATGTCTTACCCTGCTTAATAGAAAACTGACTTTCTTGTTGGTATTTTCTTTTTATATTATATATCGTATGAACTACAACACTGGTGTCAATCAGAGGATAACAAAAACCCTCAAACCTATGACCCCACTAAAACCTCAGAGGCCAAAACTGGTGGCAGGAGGTACAATTGGACTGAGAACACCTCTTTTTGAACTCACCAGGCATCTCTGCTAAGCGACAGGTTACCATATCAGATTTTTGTTTCCCCC
>NW_008686356.1:48517-56815 GCF_000695815.1 Acanthisitta chloris
TGCATGATTACAGCATTTCATTGCATCCTCTGACAATATGCATCAGGTCTCTCTTCAAAAACCTCTATCACAGCCTGGGAGCCTTGTCTACTTCTATTATTTTATGAAAAGCTTTCTCAGTGTAGAAGAATGCGGCCTAAGCTGCTTTCCAAATGAAAAATACCTTAAGATCACAGTGTTTTTTTACTTCCTACCACCAAGTTTCCCTCCCCTTATCCCTCAGGTGAAATGTAAAGCAAAAGCCAAACCACCTGCAATGGGTATAATTGCACAGCTGGAAGAAAACCACAGCTGGGATTTTTTCTCATCAGTTGCACAACTGTGCTGAGCCTCAAAGCAACGTCAACGTGCCGCTTTAAGCTGTGTGGGTTTGGCTGTGCCACTATTTCAGTGTCCTCCGCCTGCCTGTGGCGTGCAGTGAGTGCTCTCCTCTCTGCACCCCCAGCTCTCAGTAGCCCAGCAGTTTTCCTTAGGAAAAGGATCATGTTCTGCTTTGAAAGGTCGTGCTTCTTTCAGCACCTTCCAGACACTGTTACGCAGATGCAGTTTAGAGCAACTTGCTTACCTTGGTAATGTTCCAGATAAGTCTGTGGCAGTCTCTCTGAAAGACACAAAGCGAGAAAAATTAGCTTGGGTTTTAAGTAGCTCTAAAATTTTAAAGATGCCTTTATTCTGCTGGTATTTTATAGGAGTGCAGACACAGATACAGAGCTTCGTACGCACACGCGGCGCTTGCGGTTGCGATGTGCCCATGATCATATACAAAAGAATGTGGAAAACAGATGACGGAATGTGATCTAAGGATTTCATCAGAATAAAGCTCTCCATGGTACAATTACTCATTTTTTTAGGCATAGAATTATCACTATTTCAAATGCCAGCACTGCATGATCTTACATAGCCAAAACGTAGCACTGGGCCAATTTTCCAGTGGAAAAAGTTCTCTTTATTTTTCAGTGTTACAGCAAAAGCAAGACATTAGATAGTTTTGTAATCATGTCCTGCACTGAAAAAAACAAACTCATGCTAATGTTAAATCTTCTTATACTGGGTTTGAACAATATTTATTATCCAAATATGTGAATTTTCATCCAATTTATTTCCCTGAATTCTCTTTTATTTGTGGTTTTGCAGCTTGTTTGAGGGAAGCTGAGTGTGCTAATATACTAGTATGCCACATTAAAACACAAATAAATACATTATAATTATCTATGTACACGGTCCTTAAAATATATCCCAGATCTACCACCACTGTATGTCCTTGTTCCCCTCCTCAGCACATGTGCTTAGAACTTATCCAAACATCAGGATAACAGCTGGATAGATCATTTTCTCCTTTCTCTCACGTTAATAAGACCTTAAAAAACCTGTAAGGAGGCATAAGGGGGTTCACTGTCTTAGACTTGACCAGGTGTCCATCTCATTTCAAAATTTTCTTGTCTAGCTATGAAATCTATGTCCTATATATAAGTTTGGTGTATGAAGGGTAACTGGTTAGTTCAAGCCCTGAAGTAACTTCAGGTTCTCAGCATTAGCTGAGATACAAACTGCAAAATTTCACATCTGTAGCTTGGAACTTGTGGTGTGGGACAATTCTCAACATAACATTCTCTTCTCTTTGTTTACAGCTGAGGAGCAGAAAATCCTTCCATTCACTCTTACATATAGGGAGGGGAATCTTTCTTTTGAGAGGTGGTTGTAGTAATTAAGACAGGTCTCAAAATCTTCCTTGCCTCAACAAGTTCCGAAACTATGCATCTAGTGATCTCTATGTACTGAACCAAGCCTATGTATTTTTGTTGTGAGGGTATAAACCTTATAAATACAGATTGAACCCACAAGCCTAATTTCTTTATGAATCCAAAGAAAGAAAAAAGAATAAAGAAATATGTTTTTGAAGGCTTTTCATAGAATCAATCAGGTTGGAAGAGACCCCAGAGATCATCGAGTCCAACCCTACCGTGGTCACTAGACCATGGCACTAAGTGCCACATCCAGTCTCAGCTTGAAAACCTCCAGGGATGGTGAATCCACCACCTCGCTGGGCAGCACATTCCAATGTCTGATCACTCTCTCCATAAAAAAAATCTCTTCCTAATATCCAACCTAAACCTCCCATGGCAGAGCTTGAGTCTGGGTCTGTCTTTTCTGGAGTTTCACCATGTTCTGAGGTCACTTTATGATAGGGCAACTACAGTTATTATATTAAAGCCACAATAATTCAGAGCTCCTCTTTTGGAGATCGTTCTAGATCCCCCCTTGCTTTTTGGCACTGTATGGACTATGAGCAGCTATGAGGGTCTTCTTTTTTTTGTAAAATTAAAAATTTTTTTTAATTGAGCATCCCACAGTGGCACCCAGGCTTTTTCCTTAATGGTTACACTGGCAAATGTTGACTCCATTACAGTGCCAGAGAAGATGAAATGGTCCCTCTAAATGTGCATGGCTTTGCATTTTCACTGAGTCTCTAACTCCAAGCTGTGCAGTTTGCTGGTCACAGAAGTTTACCTTAAACCTCCCTGTGTTTCTCTTCAAAAGGCACAGATCAGAACCATGTTCAGTGGTTGCAAAGACAGGTAAGCAAGAAACAAAAAGATGGCTCACACCCTTTTCTGCCACGCACCACTCAGCAACAGACCAGCAGATATTTGAGCCCTCTCAGAAGAGCCAGTTCCCACCCCAGCTAAGGCACACTGAGGGATGTGTTTAGCAGGTGCCTGTGATGAACAAAAGCCATGATATAAATGGCATCAAAGGTGAGAGCCAGGAGCAACAGGAAGTGAATGTAAAGAGATAAGAAAATGAAATTAGAGTGGAGCAATACAGACTTGGTTTCTATGGGGTTATTTGATACAGCTGTACATTTTAGATATTTAATTTTCATTAAACTCCTGCACGTTGGTATCACACTGCCTTATTTTCCAAGCTCTACTCATGACTTCACAGAGTTCAAAGAATGAATATGATATTTTTTGTAACCTATCAAAGAGCTGAATCACTAAATGGTTCCAACAGTCAGGAATTTTTTTCCTCTTCCACTACTTATCCCAGGCATCATCTCTTTTCATTGAAATCTCTTTTTTTTTGAGGTAAGGCACCTGTACTAAAAAGTCAGGCTGGGTGTTCCTTTGTTTCTTCTTCTAAAGGGGCTCCATAGCCTTCAGCTACCTATTACTGTTCTAATAATGGAATAGCACAAACCTTATAGCTTTAGGGTATAGGAGCACATTTTATAAAATAGCAGTTGCTTATCCAGTTTGAAGTGACAACCAAGCAAATCACACGTGGGTACTGCAGGAAGCATCAAGAAGCAGAATCAGGCGGGTTTAAAAGAGGATGTTAAACTGGAACCATGCTGTCAGCTTCTGAGCAGAGCAGTGAGTGATTGGTGCATCTAAATTTCTAAAGATTTTCATTTTTGCTAAATAACCCTCCCTACAAGAGATGCTGGCATTGTGAAAACAATTATTAGATAGTCGATGGCAGTGGTAAAAAATTCTGAATGTGATCAGAATTTTAAACAAAGACACTGCAGATCTTCAGCATATACATTTTTAATGCAATTAATTGCATTGCCAGCTTCACATTTGGTCAGATCAAATTCCAGTTCTAAGCAACAATATGTAAAGTAACGATTTTTGAAATACAAATCCAACTCCAATAAAACTCAAACTCATGAGTAAAAGAGTCTGATTACTTCCCAAATATCCAAAGATTTCTCTGCTTCTCATCAACTCAGCAAGCACCTATATCATAGAAGCAAATTACCCCCCCTTAGATTATGAAACTAAAAGTATTCTTTTCCTAGAAAACAAACACAATTATCCTTGCAATGTCACTGAAATAAATGGTACATGGACTGCTGAAGATGGTTAATGTCCACTGTAAGTGTCCTATAAATATCAGGAATTGAAACACTGCTCTATAAATATATTTCATGGGAGTTTAAAAAAGAAAATCTTATGGAGCAAATTACTCATCAAGAAAACCCTTAAAGTTTATTTAAAGATAATGGATACTTGTTCTGTAGTATTTCAAGAAACTGAAGTTAGACTTGTACAGCCAATTTTCAGATCCCTAGTAGTCCCCAATGACACACACAATAAATATAACTCATAATTTACTGTATCTACAGGGGGAAAAAAACCCGAAACAAAAGGAGGATAATACTAAAAGGCAGAATGAATGTAAGATCATGTATTTTCACATCCTGCCTACATTATGAAAGGATGACCTTGAATAAGAGTGAGGTCAGAAACTTGAATGCTTCATCAGAGCTGCCCCGAATTCCACCGAAATCAGTGCCAATTCAAACGGGATAAGCTAATGCACAACAATGCTAAGGACAGACAAGGACAAGGCTAAAGACCCTGGAAAAGCTGTTACATGGAGAGTGACACTATAGAAGAGCAGTTGCAGCATTTCCAGGAAGGTCATTTACAATTTCCAAGCATTTTGTGTTCAGTTGCAAAGGATGGATCTGTGGCAATGTGGTTTGTAGATCTGGAAGAAGCTGTTGAAACCAGGAGGGTGATAGGTGGGAGACCTGCACCGAAAAATGTTACAGTGTCACAAAGGTGTCTCCCAAAGAAGTAAAATACGGGTTTACAAATTGTTTGTGTGGCCTGTGAGGAAGCCTTGGCCTCCCAAAGGGGCTTTATACCCTAAAGAGTGGACTATGCAGCTACTATCAAAGCCCAGAAAGCCAGTGTGGGTGAACCAAGCACCAGACACACATTTTGTCATTTGTTTCTCCATACTGCAAAACCCTTCCTGTAGGACTGAAGTAGGATGTATACCAAAGCAGGAAAGTATAAATATTTAATCAAAACTTTATAGTGAAGTGGAAGTGGGAAGAGCTGCATAAAGATCAGCAAACAGACTTTACTGCCTATTAGTTCTGTTTAAAGAGAGTTCAGGAAAACACTTCATAATATCTGGAAAGTGTTGTGTTTGTATTAAATGTTTTGTTCACTGAGAAATCATATGGTACTCTATTCTCAGAGGCTAACTGGCAGCTGTTGCTACCCATCTACGTGCAGGATTTGGTTCAATACAGCTCTGAGGTTTAATTGTGCAACACTTTGCACAGGTTGCTCAGAGAAGTTGTGGCTGCCCCATCCCTAAAAGTGTTCAAGGTCAGGTCCCATGGGGCTTTGAGAAACCTGGTCTAGTGGAAGATGTTCTTGCCCACGGCCGGGGGTTGAAACTAGATGGTTTTAAAGTCCCTTCCAGCCCAAACTATTTGATGATTTTTTCTGGGTTTAAGATTCTACTCTGTGCTTCTGCAGAGATGTAAACTGAGGCAGGCACAAGAATCAGGGCAGGTTGTAAAGGGCAATTGAGGTCATCTTGTGTATACTCAGCATGTCAGGAGCCTTAGCAAGAAGCAAGTTCAAACCATACGAGTCAAGACTATGCTTAGAAACCATTATTTTTTTCTTCTGCAGGATCATGACCCTCAGTGATTTGGAAGCTTAAGGTCTCCATCAAGAATAATTTTTGTTCTGAAAAGGAAAGCATATGGATTCTAGCTAAGCAATCTGTCAGGGTGCTGGAGAAGATGCAAAAAGAAAGGCAGCAACACATTCCTGCAATCGTGTCACTGTTCTTCCTTTTCCATCTCACACTTTGGGAGAGGATAAAGCCCGCCTACAGCGCACAAGGCACATGAGGATAAGGGCAGAGCTGGAGAAGGGATGGTGTGCTGTTAAGAATGCAGCACAAATGCAAGCAGAAAAGCCCCAAGATACAGAATATCAGAGTTTTTCAGTTTAGGAACAGAAGTGTCCCAACCCTGAGGTGATGGTTTTAGGCATCAGAGCCAGCAACCAGCATTTCAGCCAGGAGGATGAGAAGGTCTTGTCTTCTCCAGGACAGATGAACACGACCCCTTTGATTCCCCGGGATGTATGGCAGCAGTTAGTTCTATTATTTATGCTCATTTTTCTGTGAAGCACAAAAAACGCCCCAAAGGTTAAACTGATATTTCTGGTTAGGGTGAAATGTTCAAGCCTTTACTAAACAGAGTCCCACAACTGACACAAGCATTAATCTTACTGGAAGGGATATATTTGTAAACAGAAATAAGTACAAGTGGAAGAGAAATGGGGTATTTTGGAGGACCACTTGAAAACTTATGTTGGTTTTTTTTTCTGGGAATGTCCACCGTGGGCATAACTGGATATGCCAACTGTGCTGATAAGGTGTGTGTAGCAAATTGCAGTAATGTTGAGACCTAGGAAGTTCTACCTGAAAAATATTTCCAAATATTTCATATCCATGAAGTTGCTTGTTGTTTTGCCAAAGAACAATCTGACTTGCCACATCAAACAACTCACCTGATGCTTTTGGCCACTTTTTCCTGTCTCTGCCTACATGCAGACACTGCACCACCAACTCAGCAAGACACGACAATCAGCGGAGGAGGAATCCAAAACTTACAATGGAACAACACCCCTCAGTTACAGTGATGATGGCTCCTGTGACCATCAACTCAAAGGGATACATCCCATAAATTTTGGCTTTTAACCAGACCAGCTTCTTTAATTGTAGGGGGTCCATGCTTGAAGACATGCTCGCTGCTCCTGCACAGACATACACCAGCAACGTGGCAAGAGACAGCCACTAATTGTCAGTATGAGGCAGAACTAAAGGAAAGTTTACAAAGGGATAAGAAGGATTTTCCACTTAAAGCAGGGGAGAACAGCTGAAGAGGAACTTTAAATTAGCTCCAAAAGGAAGTTTGTATCAGGAGGAATATAATTACTTAGTTGGAGTTTCACCAAGACTTGGGAGTCAATGCCTCTACTCTTGCAGAAAGGTGCTGTGGGATTTTTAATGACCACAAATGGTCAGGACATTGATTTCACATTTGAGGTGAAAAATGGCACCTCCAAAGACACATTGTTGTCTCTGCTCTACCTAAAATCACATGGGGGACTATGTCCGAGTTGACTTGAAAGAATTAATAGTGTGGATTGAAATACCATTGTGAGACACAAGATATTTCACTGGTCTTAAATTGGATAGTTTCTCAGCTTTGTTATAATGCAGCAACATAAACAAGCTAGGTTTGGATAAAATATGGAGTTTAAAGTTTGAATTCAGTTTTGCTATGTCTAATTTGATGGATTTCAGAGCAGGCTTTGTTTCTCTATATCACATGCTTTTAGCATATTTTTTTGGTAGAATTGGTCCCTAAGACAACTACTAAGATCAAAACGGTTGAAAACAATTTCATCTTTTAAAAAAATTAGAAACTATCAAGATTTCAAACTGATACTTCTATAACTGCTTTATCTTTCACACAGTAAGCAGCAAATAAATACAATGCCATTTTAAAGCTTCACACTGAGCTTAGCTACCTAACAAGGATCACACATTTGCAGCAGAAATACTGCATAAACAGTCTCTGAATGTGCTATTTAAGTACAAGCTAAATACTCTTTTTTTAGGAAGTGATGTAACAAGTTCATATGTAAAAATCTATTTCTATGCAAGCTGACATTCTGCAAGATTAGCTGACTGAGATAAAGGACATGAGCAAACATGCTTGTTGTTTTCTCCCACGATTATTTTTTAAAGCTGCATTTTTGACTATTCTAAATTTGCTACTTCTGAATTTTTTATTCCTTCCTAGGTAAGGAGGAAAGAAAGCTCTATGTATTCAATGATAACCACCTGCCACCAAAACAGTCTAAATCCAGTGTACATCCTGTATACAAATAATACTCAAAACCTGCCCTTACCATTGTAATTATTTTAGAAAAATAATAAGTTTTGATTTAACATCTTTGAAGACAGAAATATTATAACTTCCAAGTTAAAGCATCATTCAGGCCAAACCTTCACTCCTTGTAATTTAACTCAACTCCTAGCTAAGATCTTGGCCTCCTGTCTAACTACCCACCAAGGAGATTAGTTGAAAGCTCCTCTTTCATACATCTTCTGCTCTGGTACTAAAGAACAAGATAAAAATTAATAGGTGGAAGAAACACAGCAGTGTCCATTTTGGAAATTGGTAATGGGGGCACGGATGGGATAAAATTCAGGCAGGGTCATCAGGGAGAAATTCCATGCAATAGAAGGGAAATGAAAAAGATCCCATTCTGGTGCTTTGCTCCAAGGTCAGACCCTGCCTTCGTGGGTGTGCTGATATGGCTATCACAGCACAGGGACTGCTGCTGCCATGTGTTTTCTCAGGGAAGTGCTGCATTTTGAAAGTTAATAGCTTGGAAATGAAGGAAGAAAGCACCATGGGTACAGGATTTGGCTCTCTGGGGCACAGCAAGCAGC
>NW_008686356.1:56846-77134 GCF_000695815.1 Acanthisitta chloris
GCTCCTATACGCTCACTCTGTTAGTGCAGGGAGAGAAACTAGCAATGCACAGGCTCCTGCCTCAGGGAGCTGTATGAGCTCTGCAGGAGAAAAATACCCTCTGCCTCTCTCCAAAATGAGAGGAAAGATCATCCAAAACAGGACAGACATTCCTCCCCATCTGCTCATTAAACCTACTGTAACCTCCTTGGGTAGTAAGTTTTGTACATTTGGTATTTGACTGATCTGTAGCTCATGTTACCATTTCCACTAGTGCAGTGTTATACTTCACCATCATCTCTTCTCACTGTACCAAGGGAAGGAGGGGAATCACACCCAAAGTCTCAGCAGTAACTTCAGGTCAGACACAGTTGTACAAAAATAGAGAACCAAAGGAGAATTCTGGGCCATGTGCTAATTCTGCAGAACTAAGGAGTCATAGAGTGGTTTGGGTTGGAAAGGACCCTCAAGAGAGACACCTTCCACTAGGCCAAGTTGCTCAAAGCACCATACAAACTGGCCTTGAACACCTGCCAGGGGTGGGGCATCCACAGCTTCTCTGGACAGCCTGTTCCAGTGCCTCACCACTCCCAGAGCAAAGAATTTCATGCTAATACCTAAATCTACCCTGTTTTAGTTTGAAGTCATTCCCCTTTGTCCTATTACTACACTCCATGATAAAGAGTAATTTCTCATTTTCCCTGTTTAGCTTCCTCTTTGGTACTAGAAGGTGTTATAAGGCCTCCCTGGAGCCTTCTCTTCTCTAGGCTGAACAATCCCAACAAGCCACAGAGTCACAAGGCTGCATAAGATATACAAAGAAAGACAGAAATTATTCAAGGTCTATAGATGGTGATGGCCTAGATTATTTCTCTAGTTCTGGGATGCTATACAGGGCTATAGTAAATGTCTTCTGATATTTAGGATTTTGTCATGTTGAGAGGCACAATTGTATGTACCATTTATGCAAGAGTCTTTTATGATATAGCAGCTGTTGGTTGGGTCAAATGTTGATGTCTTCAGGTGATGAATGCCAAAAAGAATAAACCACCCTAGCAACTGTTCTATTGAATTTCCACACCACAGTCTCACACCCATCCCCCCTCAAATCTTGCATGCTAACAGTTGCAAACTTTGGTATTCCCTGCTCTTGGATATTTTCACTAATATACACAAACTTTCAGCCACTCAGAAAAATTGGAGGCTTTGTTTAAACTTATTTCAGAGAAGTAACTATTGATTCTCCACCAAGAAATGCCAGGCTTGGAAGTGGCATCTTGTTCTGGTCTCAAAGTACTTTACTAAAGCAGACCAAGTTGGATACTTCAGCTATTATGTATTCAAATAGTTACTGTTCTTCTTATCCAATGCAGACTGGGCTGAAACATGCATTTGGGAATCTCTGAAGTTTTGTCAGGCTAAGGGACTTCTAGAACAAAGTGAGATGCTAAATATAAGTATTTTAGAACTAATCTAAGTTAGGAAGAGGATAGCCTTGTTTGCTCAATTCAATATGCAACAACTTGTGTTCTACAGGAACAGCATTGGCAGCTACCAGGGAAAAAAAAACCAAAACAAAACAGAAAGAGCCCTAACAAACAGCAAACCCTCTGGAAATCCCACAGATTTCCAGGCTTTGTGGGGGGTCTTCCCACTTTCAGTTTTGAGAGCAGTGAATTCTCACTGTTTTTCCACTCACAAGGAGCAAATACCAGAAATCCCACAAGGTCAACTCTTGCTGAAGTGCTGCACAGTAGGAGGGATGTTGGGCATGGCCACATGCTGTACCACAGGCAGATGCAAACTGCTCTGTCTGCATTGCCAGCTATGGAAACAGACACCAGCTCTGATAACTGCCACAGCTAGCTTAACCCAGCTCTGGGGAAGCATTCATTGAACTCTGGAAAATCTGCTTTTCTTTAGCAGAGGTTTCATCAGGTAGATACAGGAGCCATTGAAAACAGCCTGTCTCTACCTGGGACACCAGCATTGCCAACATTTCCTTCAGATACCTGCACATATCACCTTTTAATTCACCTGCTGGAATAGTAATGTCCTTTCCCTAGTTATTAGTCAAGGATAAATTCACTTCTTAGCTCCTTTCTCTCCTGATATCTCCTCCTTGTGATCTAAAATACAGTGATACCAGGCTGAAACACGGGATGGAATAGGAAAAATGCAGAAGGGACTCTGAACAAGCCTGCTAGCCTGTCCCCCATTAGCTGCAGTTCAAAACAGTCCTCTTACTATTTCCATAAATACTGTGGTATCTTCTGGAGTATCTCAGTGCAAACCGCAACAGATGTTGGATGCTATTATTTCTTCATTCTTGCTCATTTGTTGTTCATCTGTTATTTTTTGCCTCTCCCCCCTCTCCCTCTCCTCCTGCCACCTGTCCTCCCACAAATCAGAAATGTTTTAAAAAAACACAGGCAATCTTTGTTCTTACTGATCCCTCTACCACTGCCCAAAATTAATGGCACAAGAGAAGAAAATAGATTAAGATCTAACTAACTGTTTTATTTCTGACCTTAAAAGGATAGGTTGAATTTATTTTGACAGCTTGAAGCAGAGAGAATAAATCTGCTGAGCTGGCCACCTCAGGAAGTTGAAGTACACAAGTATCACTGTTCTCTGACAAGTTTGTAAATGTTACTGAACAATATATAGATGGTGCTGTGAAATTACTATATAAAGTGTTTTAAAGTGTAAGCTACCAGTGATATAAATCTACAAGCAAGCCTTTTTCTCCCCAACCACATCCAACCCAAAAGATGTTAAGATAGTTCTTTAATGGCAAAAACTATTAGGCTGCAATATGTAGCAGGTTCATCTATTAATCATCAGACCATTTATGTTCTGTAATTCTACCACAGTTAAATAACATGGACTACTAAGTACCTGAATCGGCTATTAGCAACCATTCATGCTCATTAAAACTCACTTATTTAGACTTTAGCAATGGTAAATGTAACCAGCCCTGGAGGAGTGTCACAGTACTTGGAAATGGCACATTAAGCTTCATTTACCCAGCTACACTCGCAGGCAGAGGGGGAAGGGAAAAATACAGTGATGGTCCATAACAAAGCTCAGAAGCTTTTTGAAGCTGCATTAAGAAAATGACAAATCTTACAAAGACAGCCATAAAGCTTCCTCAAGTACAACAGTTCTGCAAGGAGCTATTTATCATGGTTTGTTGAAAAGACTCCTACGTTTGATACTATTGGACTGTGAGAGATGATTATTAAATGTAATTACAGAAATAGCACAGAAATAATAGTTTATTGCAGAGCATAAGCAACACTGTATTAACAAAGAGGAGTGGGGAACATGTTCAGCATTTGCAATTGTATCATTAGCTTTTCTGGGAACACATACACAAATGTACACACATTTCATTCCATGTTGGCTTCTACTAACCAGAATTATCCTTCAAGAATTTCTGATTTGGGTCAATGCACCAATCTATACTTGGAGGGAGAAACCAGTAGCCAAAGTGAATTGCTGTTTGGGTGGCAGCTTTTATTCCTTTTCGACTTACACAGATTTATTAAAAAGCACCCACAGCCTGCTGTCAAGAAATGCTGCTCACATTTGCTTATTAGCAGCCCAGTAATAGATAGATTTTTGCTATGGTGCTGCCATTCGAAGTGAACGAATTCTCTAGAACGTGCCAGTTATCAGGAGATTCTCCATGCAGTAAAACAACAAGTTTTGATTTCTTATCTCTACTTGTTGCAACAATGAGTTTATCTTCTATTATATCTGCATGTTTGCTTCTGTACCCAGACATCTATTTTACCTTTTCTTTTTCCTGTGAGTGATTTAATCCAATTTCTCAATGCACCTTTTCACTCTTAGATATATCTGCCACTCACTTCTTGTGCATCATTGCCTGTTTTGGTGACACCCCTTATTTAAAAACACACAGTTCTTTCAGAAAACCTTCTCTGCTGCTTTGGGACAGGCATCCACACTTTCCCCAAACTACAAAGCCAAACAAACTTAGAAGCTCAGCTTCTTACAACTGTGGTTACAGTTTGTGCCAGCAAGCAAGGCAAGACCTCAGCCCTATCTCAACAGTTTAAAAGATCCCTTCTAGTCCATGAAATTTTAGGCTAAATTAACTGTGCTGCTGGTTCAAGACTGAAACATTTTGCAAAACTATATTTTGGAGGGAAGGCATTCAGTAACATATGGATTTTATTTATTTTTGTGCAAGAAGAACAGCTTAAAACAGGTTGGGAGCATAGGAAAGGATCCTGACACATCAAGACAGAGACTGAATGCATCTGAAGTACTCAAAGGATGCAGAAATTGCCATCACAAGACCATGCACATGTTCATCAATAACGTGGTGTGCACCGACTCCTGTTCTTTCAGCAATGATCTGTGTTGGAGTCAGAAATACAACCAGTAGTTTTGAAGCTAAGCAGTCTCCTTTAAGCATCTGCAATCCCTCTTTAGTTCACCATGTAATGACAGCTTAATGTTTTACAGGCAAAACTGCACTCAAAAGCAGGAGCTGTGTGCACACTGCTGAAAAAAACGTGAGGCTTTAGGTCAGGTGCAAAGAGAAGAAATCAGAGTCTACCTGTAGGCATTCACATCCCAAGATTTTGTTCAAAGCAGCATTTTCACATCGTCTAAAGACTCATGGGTTACATTTTTGAGGGGTTTGAATCTAAAAATCCTTGTGGATAGATTACTAACCAGGGTTTTCAACCATACTGCAGAATCCGTGGGAGCTTGGTGCTGATCATACTGAGATGCTTAAGAAAAAAAATCCCATTAACCATCTATCTGCATCAGTAGATACACAAGAGCATTCCAGAAAATCTCTCCTGGTGTAAAAGAAAACAAGTTTTCCTTTTGGAGGTTTTTGACTCATTTGTATGAGATAAATCACTGCAGCAGCACTTTCCAACTGACAATTATCTTGCCACAATAGCCACAAAAATAAAATAAAATCAACACGGATGCAATCCCAAGTGGGAGACCTAAATTATAAGTAGCTGTATTCATAAAACTGCACCTCTGCTCAAAGTTGGTCTGTACACTACACATATGCCAGGATCTCTTAATCTGCTGCTGATGTGCTGCATATTGCAGTCGTGTGCAATTACAGTTAGCTATAATTAAGAACAATTACTGCTTTTATTTCTCCACTTGTTCTCTAAAAAGCACAGTTGTAATAAAACTTTTTTTCTCCTCTCTCTTCTTCTTCTTTTTTTTTTTTTTTTTTTTAAGGTGAATATAATTATACATCCCTATAACATCTCAAATAATTAGTTTGACTCAAGTTTCTTCTGGAACAATTTTCATTTTAACTGTCAGATCTGCCATCTATAGTCAATAGAACACATTGTAAAAAAATTCTATCATTAACCTTCTTTCACCCCATAAATCTGCAAAAGAACTTGAAGAAATTGAAGAATTCATTGCTTGAGCACTGAAAGGCCAAATTCAACTAACACCCCTTTCCCAGCAATACCTTCTTAATCACGCTGAAACATTATTATTATTATTATTGTACTAGCTAACTATAACAATAATAAATTAAAGCTGGATATAAAAGGTATTTGGCATCTTTCTCTATTTTATAGGCTACTTTCCAGCCCTATTCTCATAAAAGAATCTCTCTGCTGTATCTTTGTTTAGAATCTACCCGTGATTACTAACCATGCAGACTGCAGGGAAAAGTAATTAAGTTTAATAGAAGCCACCCTCATTTTTGAAGCTGCCCTCAATTTAAGCCATAGAAGGAGAGTAATTAAATTTAATGCGTGCCACAGCTTTTAAATGAAGATATGGCATGTAAAATTCTCTCGCTCTGTAATGCATCTTTTCTGAACGCTGCAAAATAAGTGTTGTGATGCAAAAAGATAGCAAACTACAACCACCAAGCCACATTAAGTTTTCTTTTCCTACTGGCCATCTCTTCCAAAGGCTAAAGCCTTTGTGAAGATTAAGAACAACATAATCTAAGTCATGGGAATTGGGAAGCCTGTGGTTCACTTATCCATCTTTTACCCACATTATCTGCTTTCAGTTTAGATAAAACTCTTGTGGCAGGGTCCACCTTTTACATGCTCTGCAACAGGTTTCTGACTGTAGCACAAATCTCTAGCACAGACATTGTTCACCAAGAAGATCCTCCCTTAAAGTGTCTGCAGTAGAAGCACCAACTAACAATATTAATTTCAAGACACAGCCACGGATCTCCCATGTATGTCTTCAGTCTTCAAGTCGGCAGAAGAAAAAACAATGAAATTATCCAAGGCTCAGTTATTTTCTCAAACAATAGTTTTACTCCTTTTGCACAGAAATACAAAATACAAACCAGGGCTGATGAAAATATTTCACCCTTGCAAAGACAAATTTACTGAATGAGGATCTCTCAGATCTAAAGAGTCATCTTCCTTCCCCAGCTCTGCTGGCTCTCTCTGTAAAAAGAAATGTTTCCTTGCAGAGAATCACAGAAGTTTCATCCACCGATTTAATATCAAATGGGAATTTGGAGGCTTGAATTACTTTGCAAAAGGGAAGATAGATGCCTGCCACAGTTTGCTCAGAAGAAGGTTAGACTGAGATAGTAAACTCACAATTAGTTCACAGAAAGGCTCCCAAACTTCTTCCAGGCAGCCTGAACACAGATTTGTACCTGTTATTAGGGCTGAACAAAACTTCTGTGCTGCAACTGAGACTAGACAGGAAAAGACAAAACATGGGGCAGAATTTCAAAGGTCTTTGGGTCGAAAGACTCCCCCAAAAAACAAGACAGTGAAAAAAAGGAGAAATAAAGAAAAAGACAGGAGAACAAAGATTACAGAGAGAATAAATAGACCCTTTGTTTCAATTTTAGAGCCCACCACAAACCTGCCACGTACTTCCTCAAGAGAGGGGTTGAATACTTCAGCTTGGACAACTGACATCTGTACCGCTGGTGCACACCCAGCTTTGCAGGAACCTCTCTGTACAGCAACAAGACACACACCTTTCATCTGGCTTTCATTTCTTTACAAGATTAACAAAAGTGAACTTCCACAATACTAAAGAAGGGGCAACTAGGGTTTCCTGTCTGTCTGTCTCCCTGACAAAGCCCACAATCCTATATCCTGTTCAATAAGCAGATCCACACTTCAAACCCTGAAGCCACTGCTAATATAAATTGCAAGCAATTTGAGGAAAAGAGACTGCATTTATAGCTATTTTTAGTTTCATGAGAGAAAGAAGAGATTTGTTTATCCATATCATGACCGAAAAAAGTTGGATTTTTTGGTTTTAAAGTAACAAAATAGTGACAAAATTGCCGTTTAAATTCTAATTTTTACTCAATTATATTTTAAACTGATGCTACCAGATGCTGGAACTAAAGCGACTTGATTTTGCTATATTTATAACTAAGCTGCAAAACATTTCAACATTTACAAAGAGAAGAAATCTCTCTGCTAATGCCAGGAGAAGAATAAGCTCAAATGCCATTGCACATGATGGCTCTTAATAGTTGGCATGAGGAGAGGAGAAATGTCTCTATAACAACAGTATCAAGGAAACATGCGTTGCAAATATCACATCATCACAACAAGGAGAGTTAAAAAAAAAAAAAGGATTTCTGGAGGGTGTTAACATGAGGACATAACATCCACATGCTTCCAAATTCTCAGGATGGATGTAAACCAAGGCAAGCAGTGGTCTCTTTCCTCCTCTCCCCTAATATGAAATCCCTCTTCCCATCCAAGCTGCCTGCTGGTTGTGCCTTCTGCTTCCTCTTGGGAAGCAGCATCCTTTTCTCACACGTTTCTCAATCAATACTTCAGCCCTTCTGCTGCTGGCTACCAAGAAGACAATTCTCACTGTCCTCTAATATGCTCTCGGGAGCTTTGAGAGAAAAGTGGGTTGTGGACTGGCTGGCCAGATTAGGGGGGAAAAAAATTAAACCAAACAAGAAATCAAATCTTCAGAAGCCTCTTGCCTCAATTTCTACCCACAGCTATGGCTAGGATTAAAATACACCTTCATCCCTCATCTCATCCTCTCTTTGGAGGCTGTGGGTCTTGTGGGGTCCTGTTGCAATTGCCAAGTGTTCCAAATGTTGGTGGGATGCAGTTCAGCCTGTGATGCTGGAGCAGCAAGGCTACCCCAGGGCAACGGCATCCGCCACTCAACTGGTTAAAAATTGAAACAGAGCAAATGGGAAATTTTTTAACAAATGCTTCGAGATTATGGAGCACACGTTACAGCTGTAACCACCCACAGTTCCCTCCTACAGAACAGAAACACTGATAGCAAAAACTGTTCACTGCAGAAGCTGAAAAATAACAAAAAAATGCAGCAGTAGGGATGGAATTAAAGCCTATGGGTATTTTCTGCAAGAACTTCTGCAAAGAAAGAGGGGAAGTTTGCAAGACACAACGGAATAAGAAAACACAGTCTTGGTTTGCAAGTTCATGAGATGAGCCAGGACTGGTACACAGGCCTGCGCTAGTTATGGTGTTCATCACCCATTTCTCACTCTTGAAGGAAATTATATTTCACTGCAAAATGGTGCAATGGTGGGTGGGAAGGGAAGGACAACCTCTTCTTTTCATTATTAAAAATAACTAAACTAGACAAAACCTCAGATAACCTCAGCTAGAAAATTTTCCAAGCCTCCAAGGACAACGGAGTGAAGAGCAGGAATTCAACGTGCCATTCAGCAGGGAAAAAGACTGAGTGTTCTGAAGTGCTCTTGAAAAATGAAAGATAAAATAAAGCAAAAGTATATGCTTTCCACCATGGAACTAATTTTTTGTGTTCACTACTTGCAGCGATCATTCAGCTCTATGGATCAAAAAAAAAAATCCTACTGCTACCAATGTGCATGGTCAATCAGCAGGATATTCTGTTTCAAATACAAGATCTAAAGTTGTTTCTTTGATTTTTTTTTTCAGAAGTGCGACATAATTTTCCCCTTCTCCCAGTGCCAATCATGTACAGGTAAATGTTACAGCTTCTGCAAGTGCAAATTAAAGACAATTATAACCTGGCTAACCTACCCCATCATTAAAATGCCTGGCACAACTCATTTGCCCGCAGAGTGGAGATTTGCTGCTATGATATTCACTCGAGTAGGGAAAATACTCATCTTTAGATGCTATGGACATGCGGATTAATCAAAGAAGGCAAAAATGGAGGTGTCTATTTGCCCCTCTAGGCAGGAGCACTGCAATATAGGTGGAAAAATTTATTGTTGTGCTAGTCAATAATACCATTTCAGAAAACAGCTTCCATCTGTTCCAAAAATAGCATTGCAATGCATGTGCATTTAGGAAAATTAGATTTGTCTTTCTGGTACCAACTGCTTGCAGTGACCACACCAACTGCACAAGGGAAAAAGTGGAACCAGTGAATGAAAATATCAATGGTCTTAATACATACACCTTAGGGGGTACTGTACTTCAAACTGGTATTAGGGACTCCTTACATATGAAAACCAGCTTAAGTCATCACACCTACATGACAGGTGGAAATTGGGTGCAACTCAAAGAGCTGTAAATAAATCAATGCCAAAGGGAAAAGTATGGAGAAGTAGAAAAATATCAATCAGCAGAAGTCATTTAAAAGTAGTCTCAAATGCAGAGAGAACAGAAACATCCAACCCTCCTGTCCGCAGCAGATAACTCTACAACAGTTTATTTCCAGAGGGGGTGTCCGTATTAGTGACAACTCCCTCTAGTTGCTTTATATTATGTATAAATTATAGTCTCCTTGTGCCAGAAGCAAATCATTTTGTTGCATTTACAGACAGCACAGAGCACAGCCACAGATTTGAGGTGATGCTGTATTTCAATAGGAAAAAAACCCCAAACAAAACCGAACAAGGAATGTTTCAATAGAAGAAAAAATTTCCTTATTGAAGTTTTATCCCATTTAAAACCCTTGTTGTTTGGTTTAAGCCTTTATAGTAGGGACAAAATACAGGGACATTTTCTTCCAGCTCAATTCCTCAAGAAGGAGGGGGATGAGAGCAGCTCTGCCATCCCACTCAGAGTTGCAAAGCTTTCTTGGATATTATTAGTTTATGAAGCCATGGGCAAGGCTCCCCAAATACAGAGGGTGTGGGACGTGTGGAGTACACTGGTGTATTTGAACAACTGGAACATACCAGATGAATGAGTTGCAACTACCTGAAATCCTTAATAAAGCCCTGATATTCATGGGTTGGCTGCATTCACTTAGGTTTGTGGACCAAATTGCCATCAGTGAAATTCAAGCCAGAAGACAAATCCCACAAAGAAAACCCCCACTTCTTTTTCATCGAAACATGACCTTTTCATTTCACAAAATGTGTGTCAACTTAAATCTTGTCAGCCCGACCCCAATCTGTCCTACTCCCTGATTCTGTGGAGCTCTTTGCAGAAGCCATTCCCACCCCAGGCTATGATCTCGTCAGATCTCATAAGTGAAACGGGGCCAGGTCTTTCCAGGACTGCGAGAGACACCTCTGAGGGAACCCCAGATGCTTCAGGAAGTTCTTGGTGGTGACTCTCACAAGTCACTCCTTGGGCTAACACCAAATCAACACCCCACAGCAACACTGAGGCTATTTGGCTCCAAAAACTTGGTCTTTTAAATTGAGAAGACTAGAAATTAGAATCACTTTAATAAACTCCGGAGACATCTCCACACACACAACAGTGACAGTTACATTATCATCTGTCAGCTATTGAAGATCTCTCTCCATACTCTGATGTTATCAACACACACAAGATTTTGCCCATCTTTTTTTTTTTTTTTTTAAAGAAAAACCAGAACCCACCAATCTGACTGATATTCTTGATTTTCCCCTTCCACTGCTGAGGTTTATCTCCATACTTCCACATCTTTTCATGGCAGAACTCTCAGTGGCCCTTCCTTGTTTCACTTCAATAATGTGCCTTTTTAATTTCTTCTATTTTTAAATCTATTCTAGTCTGGTTTAGTTCACAGTCACCTCCTCTTGCTTTTTGCTTGCCTTTTACATCATGTTTCTCTTCCCCAGCTTGCTTTATTCTGGCAATTCTGATCTGTCTGCATACCCTTGCCTCCAGAAATACAGTCTCCTATTTTACCTCCTCTTCTATCAATCAATAAAATTCAAAACCAACCATTTTATCCATGTCACAGAACATTTTTAGTACATCAGGGCTGTTTCATAAAACCACATTTCCCCCCAAAACCATGTAGACAGTGAACCTGGACTATACATAACAACCTAGTGCACAAATTACCAATATATTGGCAACCAATATATTACAATATCAGCTATAGGAAATTGAGAATTTCAATTCACTGTAATTATTTCTTACTATGCTCATATTCATTTCTATGTGCCACAGACTGCTCAGGTACAAGTTGTTTTGACCTAGACTGCACCTTCCCTCCTTTTTAACGAGTGACACATGCACAATGTCCCAGAAAATAAGATCAAGCATGAAGTTGGTACATAAAGTATGGTCAATAATTTTATGTAAGACTCTCCAATATTGACTTAACACTGGTATTAGCTATGCTGTTAATGGTCTTAATCTTTCAGTGCTGTTTGCCTGAAAGGTTCTCACATTACTGACTTAGGATGGAGAATAAAGATTAAACTGGCTAGTGTAACAGGTCTTGATCCTTCAAAAAAGAGTTTTCAGTAGAAAAAAAAAGAAAAATGTTGGGAAAAGATTCATTTTCAAAGTGAGCCATGGAAATCATAAATTCCTCCACCCTGTTTTAAAGTGTTTTCTATCCCAACAAAAGCATGGATCTGTCTTGTTGAGCTGTATAAAGCAAGCCAGCACATGTGAACTGTAGCTTTTTTAGCTATCGCTATATAAGCTCTACTTGTTAGGTTTCTAATCACAGGCTTTCCGCTGTTTTCTTTGGTTATTATGTGAGATGCATTCACAGGGATCTCAAAGAACAGTTGGAGCACTACAGATATAGTACGTGTGTTCTCTGAAATTTCATTATGTATAGATTAACACCTCCAAACAGGCACCATCTCACACAATGGCAGCCAGAAGTAGAAAACAGCAAAAAAAGCAAAGCCAAAGATTTCAGACTGAAATGTTTCCTTGGCTTAGATTTGTTTTTCAAGCTGAGTTCACATGAAGAATTTATACCTCTAAACTATTTTTATTTTTTTGAGCAAGCTGTAAATCCTTCTTTTCCTTATTATTTCCCTGAAAATAAATGAAGATTTCTATCCAATGATTAGGAACTGAAGATATCATGCCTTCACCAGCCTTCTGTGTTTTCACTGGGAAAAAAATCACTGAGAACTTCACAAAACCTCCGCTTGTGCTCTGCTGGGTGGTTGCAAGAGCTGAGAAATAACTTGTCAAATAACAATATTAGCATTCACAGGAAGCTCCAGAAATTACATATACACACAGAGGGTTATTTAACTGTACGTTCTTTCATTTCCCCTGAAAGAAATCACTATCAAGCTACAAAGAAATGTAATTAATTGGAACTGCAAACACACACAGACACACACAGGCAGCACTAGCCTGTCTGACCTGCTTCTGTGCTCAACCACTTTAAACTCACAGACCATTTAAGTAGGGACATTTCCTTGCCCTCCCTGTCTCCAAAGTCCATCCAGAAATAATAGTTGAATCTGAATTTAGTTTTCCAACTGCATTTTCTGTTTAACATAACAACTACAACTCACATTCATTTTATGTCATAGAATCACTGGTGTTGGAAAAGACCTTTAAGATCATCTAGTCCAACTGTTATCACAGCACTGCCAAGTCTACCACTAAACCATGTTCTCAAATGCCACATCTACATGACTTTTAAATATGTCCAGGGGTGGTGACTCCACCACAGCCCTGGGCAGCCTGTTCCAATGCTTGACGATCTTTTCCATGAAGAAATATTTCCTATTATCAATCTAAACCTCCTCTGGTGCAAGTTGAGGCCATTTCCTCTCATTCTGTCACTTGCTACTTGGGAGAAGAGACTGACCCCCACTTGACTACAGCCTCCTTCTAGGTACTTGTAGAGAGTGAGATCTCCTCTGAGCCTCCTTTTCTCCAGGCTGAACAACCCCAGCTCCCTCAGCCTCTCCTCAACAGACTTGTACTCCAGACCCTTCCCCAGCTCCATTGCCCTTCTCTGGACATGCTCCAGTACCTCAATGTCTTTCTCATAGTGAGTGACCCAAACCTGGACACAGGATTTGAGGTGCGGCCTCACCAGTGCTGAGTACAGAGGGACGATCTTACTATTAAAGACTGAGGCAAAGAAGCTTTAAATTCCTCAGCCTTTTCCTCAACCTCTGTCACTATGTTTCCCCCTGCATCCAATAAACGATCGAGATTCTCCTCAGCTCTCTCATAGCTGCTGATGTATTTATAGAAACATTTTTTACTGTTTATTACAGCAGTAGCCAGATTAAGTTCTAGTTGGGCTTTAACCCTTCTAAATTTTGTCCCTGCATAACCTCGCAACATCCTTTTAGTCCTGCTGCATTGCCTGCCCCTTCTTCCAAAGGTCATAAACTCTCCTTTCTGTGTTGAGTTCCAGCCAAAGCTCTCTGTTCAGCCAGGCCTGTCTTCCCCACTGGCTCTTTTTTTTTGGCTGATGAAGACAGCCTACTCCTATGACTTTAGGATTTCCTTCTTGAAGAATTTTCAGGCTTTCTGGACCCCTCTGCCCTTCAGGACTGCCTCCCAAGGGGTTTTCTCAACCAGGCTCCTAAACAGGTCAAAGTCTGCCTTCTAGAAGTCCAAAGTAGCAGTTCTGCTCACCCCTCTCCTTACTTTTCCAAGAATTGAAAACTCTATTATTTCATGGCTGCTGTGCCCAAGACAACCTCTGAACCACCAAATCACCCAACCAGTCTCTCTGTTCACAAGTAGCAAGTCCAGCAGGGTGCCTTCCTTAGATGGCTCCCTCGCCAGCTGTCAGGAAATTCTTTCACACTCTCCAGGAAGCCCCTAGTCTGCTTCTTCTCTACTTGCTACAGCTGTTTTCTCCCCATGCTGCAGGCATTGGTGTAGACACCCTTCAGCTGGGCTATTGATCTGACCACCTTTTGAGGAGAGAAGTCCTAATTCCTATGTGACCTTTCTCAAGCACTCCCATGGTTTCCAACACATCAATAGCCCTTGCATCTTTGCTGCCACATGGATCACCATCCTCTGCCACCACTGAGATGGCAGACCAAAACACCTCACTAGCACACCACTCCTCAAACATTGGCAAGCTACCCCCAGACTTCTCTCCACCAAGCCTGGTTTTATCCCCTTCCCCCTTCAAATCTAGTTTAAAGCTCTTCCAGTGAGCCCTGCTAACTCCTGTGAAAAGATTCTTTCCCTTCTGTGAGTCAGGTGGAAGCCCTCTGTTGTCAGCAGGCCTGGTGAAATGTAAACAGATCCATGATCAAAACCCCAAAATTCTGCCAGAGCTCTACCAGGCTCAAAGCCAGGTATTGATCTGCTGGCTCTTCGTTTTTCTTCTCTCATCATTCCCTGCAATTGGAAGAATAGAGGAGAACACCACTTGTGCTCATGATCCCTTAGCCAGTTGTTCCAAGGCCCTGAAGTCTCTTTTAACTGCCTTTGGACTTCTGGTTCGAACTTTATTGCTGTCTACTGAAAAATTAATAATGAATGGTAATAGAATCAATCCTGGCTTGTATCAGACATAGTGTGGCCAGCAGGACTAGAGAAGTGATTGTCTCCCTGTACTCAGACACCTGGATGTCACCCCTGAGGGTGCTCTGACAGAGGATTATGCCATATCTGCCCCTAAAGATCGAGCTAAACATAAAGGTAGGACAAAGACAAGGCAGAACTAAAAATGACTCTGTTATCCATTGATTTATGTTTCCAAGTTGTCCTTCTGTTTGAATTTGAATATCTAGTAAAAGTTGATCTCCTGACTTTCCCTTGTAGAGACTCATTTTTCTGCTCTGTAATGCCCCCTATTTTCATGAAAGTGTCAGAAATTAAACATACCTGAGACCTTTGTGACTGTCAGTTTTGGTCAAACTGTATTCAGTGGGGTAAAAAGCCACAGAGACAAAAAATGGAAAAATAGGGGCTGACAGACAATTCAGCTATATAATCCTTGCATCTTCAGTGAATGGGGAGGAAGAAAAAGAGGAAAAAAAAAAGAAAAAAAGGACCAGTAAAGCAAAACCTGGCTCCAAAACCAGGTCAGGAATAACCACACACCATATTTTTCCTGTGGTCATTGACATGCAAACCCTTCATTGCAGGGGTCAAGGGACACAGAGCATCTTGCAGTGTATGAGGGCAATAAAACCAACCCAAATATGAGAAGGAGGGCCAAAATAAGCCAAAGCCAGGGTTTAAATACCACAGGAAAATGCCAAACTCTTCCATGACTAACAGCCAACACACTTTGAATCAAGGTGACAACCAGTCAGCCAATGCTTCAATTAATGCTTCAGGCAGACCATGGAGAGTACATTATCAAATAAAAAAAATTTTAAAGCAGTTACTACAGGTTAACTGTGAACTCTGCACACCCAATATGGCTCAGCAATTTTACCTGGGGACTCCAGAGCCCTAAATAATAATGGCTACCAAAACCCCACTGACGTCCTTAATTTCTCTTTGCTTGTGCTAGAAATGACAGTCAGACTTGCTGGATTTCACCTCTGATCCAGCAAAGCTCTTAAGCACGTGGTTAACTTTAGGCACTTGGCAACTGCAAATGAAGGGGAAAAAAAGTAAAAAATGCTTGTGCACTTAAAAGCTCATGATGTGTTAATCTTGCTGCTGCCTCTGGGCCTTTGTGAAGAGAAAAAAATCTGAAAGGAAAAAAAACCTACCAGTTTTAATTCTGAGCTTCTCTATGAATATAAAGTTGGTCGCTTTGAGTTCTGTCATAAACCGTTACATTTAAGTATATAAAATTGTACACCATGTGAACAGGCTGCTTTATTCCCTCCACTTGCTGCAGATGTAAGCAGAGGATCCAGCCTGGGCATGGAGCTTCTGTATGAAACCTCCCACCAGCAGCAAGACTCAGGCACCATTTTTTGATCACAGTGGATCAGCAGGATGGCAAAAAAAGCTTTGCGGATGCTATAAAATAAAATAAAAATAAAGAGAAAAAAAATCCTAGTATTTGAAATCCAGGCTTGATCACAGAAAGCTGCAAGAATTTACCCCAATTTCAAAAGGATTTGCTGAACAGGAGGCTCGTGCCTTGGTTCAGCCTCACACGCCTTGGCTTGGCCAAGACACACCATCTGGTTCCCAGCAGCACTCGCTGAAGTCTGTGGGAGTTCTGCCTCCAAACTGACAGCGTGATGTGGCCCATTGTCCTCCACAAAACGAGCGCCTACACTTCTAATGGATGTCATTTCAGGCAGGATTTTTGAGGTAAAACAAAAAATAAGAAAAAGCCCCACAACTAAATGAACTTGGTGCTGAGGATTTGATCTGCATTCATTAGTCATCAGCACTCCCAGAAACAAAAAGATGATCCCCATCACCCCACAGGAATTTTGACCCATCCCCACATGAATGTTGCATTACAACCTCTTATATTTTCTTCATCTTAGTGGGTGTTTCCCTCTCCTCTATTCACTGAAAGAGGGGAAAAGTCGATTCAGGTACATTAATAAACACAAAGATTTAAGATGTGCAGCTCCATCATCATGCCTCAAACTTCATAAATAATCTACAAATACTTAAGCTGGCTGGAAAATTTCCAGACAATGTATTTTATCCTTCATTATCTCCAGGTAAATCTCTCAGAAGGAGAAGTTTGGCCTGTACAAACACATATTGAGCCGATATAAAGACATAATATGCTATTCTCCTATTAGATCGATTTCTAAGTCTATTTGAACACTGTAAGTTATTTGGGTGAAGTATACATCATTGCAAAACACATTATGGGATTTCCTGAGTACGAGGAGCCAGCCTCAGGACCCTGTATGATCCTGCTTAGACACTTTGAAGGTAAACTTGCTTTTTTCTTTCTTCTTTTTTTTTTCCTCTTTAATTTATGCTTTGCCATATTCATTATTGCTTCCTCTCAGTGCAGCTGACATGGGTTATTGCACTACACATGCCAGCAGACAGACTCCTACCTCTTATAGACTGCTGCCTATATACTACAAATGTTTATTGCTTTCAATGCACCAAGTGCCAGCTAAATCAATAGTTCAAAAGCCTTGTTCAATTCAAATGGACTTTACAAAGTACTGCACTGTAATAAACACACGCAGGCAGAATGTTTCCCCAATTGCTTACATGACACAAATCTTATCACGTAAAGTAATATAACCACAGCATTTTTCTTACTATGCAGAGTCCCAGTTAAGTCAAGAATGAAATTATCCTATTAATCACAGATGAATGGGGTGTATTGGCAATGACATATAGCAAATAAAGTGATAAAAGAGAAATACAGTGACAAAAATCCTCACAGAGATCACTGCTAATGCGTTAGGCGCTGTAGCAATTTGGACCACTCTCCATTTCTTACTTGTTCACAGAGATCACTACTAATGCGTTAGGCGCTGTAGCGATTTGGACCACTCTCCATTTCTTACTTGGCAAAATTTCCCCACATAAATGGTTCCAGAGTGTTTAAAGAGCCATCAAGACAAAATACAGCTACTAAATTGCAATGAAAGGAATAAACTCGCTTCTTCTATGCCTAGGTCTCCTTCACATCCCCAACAATGGTTCTGCTTCACAAAAATTATGCTCTTGGTTTCCATGTAGTTTTACTGAATCAAGTCCAGGACCCAGAGATATTCAGCACTAGGATAAGCACTCTCATGAACGGCATGAAAGAGCCAGGCAAAAGGGTGAGACTTCCAACATGACCTGTAATTTAGTCAGTCTGCCTTACTTATACAGAGATGATGGAAGGGTCTTAAACTTTTGCCCTAAATCTTTTTACATCACTGAGCTCAATCCAGGTCCAAGCCCAGCTGAATGTTTAAAGTAAAATAGACCACTCAGATCCTTAAAACTCAAGGATTTGCTCAAATTTATTCAGGCTTTACTAAAACTCCATGCAAAATAAGAAGAATAATTACCACGGAGCAATCATCCTTTCTTTTTCCTGCTCTATTAGCAGTCAAAACAGAGCAATGACTCCAGCTCTCTTTAAAAAAGTGGCAAAAGAGTTATCAGCCAGGAATGGTATTGTAAGTACCAGCTTGCCCACTTTCTATCAATCAGATACTACTGGCAGAGCAATAAAGAAAGAGTGAGATAAGAAGGAAACATCTGTCAAGCAACATCCCAGACAGGCAAGAAAGAAGGAAAGCTGTCTGGAAAAAGAACAGGATAACAACAAAAAAATTACCAGCAAGTAATTTTCCCAGTGTTGTACATTCCTTTTCTCCCACTCTATGAATAGAAATTGGTCAGATAGCCCCAGTAGCGAGTTTGCTATTTGAGGCAACTTCTGGCTGAAAGGATTTTTCAGTGACAGATCATGTCTGAGGAGACACACGTTGGCTGGTTTGACAGCTTTCAAGGCAGTTTCCCAGCACTCGAGCCACTTGAAGGAGTCATGACACTACACATTTCCAACTTACACGTTAGATAGCAGCAGCCAAGCTGATGTGTACAAACTACAGCAGTCTTCCCCCTCAAGAGAAAAAAAAAAAATGACCTCAAGGCTTTGGTCACTCCTATGGGCACTTGAAGTACAAGAATGATTACACCCTTTGTGCAAAACTAAGGCAGAAAAGGTGATGTGTGGAGGCATCTCTAAAAGCTGAGTAGAAAAACAAAGTCTTATTTTCTTGAGGTTGTTCTGGATAGCCACAGGCTGAGCAAGCTCTTGAATGCAGACATTAGTTATCACAAAACATCTTGCAGGGTAGTGGGAGTAGAGCCTGAGTTGTCCAATGATAAAGATTAAATGTTCAGAGATAAAGAAAAAGAGGTAAACTTCATTCTGATGCATGTGAAAAAGATAAATATGTCAGAGAGCTACACAAGCTTCCAAGAGATTAACACTAATATTCTTTGAATTATCAAACTCCTGTTACTCAAGTTTATTTGTATAAGAAGCTGTTTAGGACTGATCTTGCCACAGCACAGGAAAGGTGAGTCTGATAAATACAAGGAACTGTTTGTTTTTTGGTTTTTTTTTTAATTGTTCTTGCCATTTAAAACCAATAGCTCCTAAATAAAGAGAAAACAATGCATTATGTAATTGCATTCTAAACTGAGGATAACATGAAATTCATGTCCTTTGCATGATCTTCTTTCTATCACTGGTCCTGCCTTAAACCAGCATAAAATAATCAGAAAAAAAATCCACCCCAAATTAAACAGAATCCTGTTCAGTGCTGAGTTTTACCTAGATTTGCTTTTGGTCAGGACACAATTAGTCTGGAGTCTTGTATGAGTATTGCTCTGACTGCCTGTGCATACAAACAGACTGAATGAGAATCAACTACAGAAGACTTTTTCTCCCTTTCAGTTTATAAGGAAAGATTTTGTAAATACTAGAATAAAAGATATTTTAATTTAAAGATGCTAAAAACAAAATACGAAGTATACCTAAATTTGAATTGTCAGCTCACCCACACTGCAAGACAGAAATCACAAGAGTTTCAGGCTGAGGTTGAGCAAGATTTCATACTTACCCAGGTCAGAGTCATAAAAGTTTTAAATGTATGTTTTGGAAAGACAGGATAGGGGATTATCAGCTCCTTCACTTTTATTGCAAGTCCCATGGTAGCACTTTTCTTAGCAGGAGACTTTTTTTTTGTTTGATTTACAAGCAAGTTTCCAAGACTCACTTTATTGGAGAGAAAAAAACTCCACAAAGCAACTCACAAACCAAATTAGCAGCTTAAATTTTTTCAGACCACCTTCCTTGTTTCTTCTGAGGGCCCATGCCCTTACAATGTTTTGATGAGAGTCTCCTAAATACCTGGTTACCCATACTGGGATTGATGGATTCCAGTCTTCTTTCAGATGATGCCTCCTTTGCTCATCATAGTTTTGGCTGTGCCATCACTTGGGGGAGAAAGAGCTGTTTTTCTTGGATATCAAAGGCTTGTTTTTCAGTGTGACAGTAGTGCACCCATGGATGGGAAGCCACCAACCCTGGATCTGAGTCGTGAGAGAGGTGGACCTTGTCTTGCTGCAGAATGGGTGCTGTTTTCAGGAGTTCAACAACTTCCAGCATCTATTTACTCCTTGTTTAAGAGTTTGGGAGTGCAGCAAACCATGTGTGTCCCTTAAGACACTCATGCCTCAGAGTTAACTGAACATAGATTGCTCCAATGTTTTCTAGATCAGGGATTTGTGTGTTTTAAACTCTTT
>NW_008686356.1:77169-81759 GCF_000695815.1 Acanthisitta chloris
CACATCGTTAAAACATCCATTTAGACATCTCCCCTGCCCTACTCCAACCCCTTGTCTCTCCCTTGTTGAGGGGGGAAATGAGAGGAATATTGCAGCTGAGAAAGTCCTGGATCCATGGGTCCTTCCCCCAGCCTTCCATTGCCTTATGGGAAGTGACAGTGTTTATTTTCCATTAGGAGGAAGTGCATTGCTGTGCATGGAAGGAAGTTAAAACATCCATTTAGACATCTCCCCTGCCCTACTCCAACCCCTTGTCTCTCCCTTGTTGAGGGGGGAAATGAGAGGAATATTGCAGCTGAGAAAGTCCTGGATCCATGGGTCCTTCCCCCAGCCTTCCATTGCCTTATGGGAAGTGACAGTGTTTATTTTCCATTAGGAGGAAGTGCATTGCTGTGCATGGAAGGAATTAATTGCTTTTCTTTGATTACCTAAAGGCTGACCCCACCTGTGGGTACAATCAGCATTGTTTTCCTCTCTTGATGTAAACAAGAAAGTAATTGAAAGCCTGATGTGCACCCAGCAGTAGAAAAACAAGAAGGAAGGAGCAGGTCTGAGGCAGCACACTTTGGCCTGTCTTATTCTCTACAGCTCCTACAGATAAAAGATTTAACATTTAAAACAAAGGAGAAATTTTCTTACAAATTGAGATGATATCAATTACCAATTTGACATAATGTTCTTACATCTTTCTGGAGAAGTCCATCATTCTCAGAACTATAAAGTTGTGTTTAACCATAGGCTGGTTGCAAAAAAGAAACACTTCAAAGATCAACCCAAACACTTACTCGCAGCTTAAGCAGGCTATGTGGGACTCTTGCCTGCACCTGATAAAAGGCAAGTTCCCAAGTTTTCAAAACTTTTAGCAAGTTCCTACAAAGGAAATTACATTAGGGCCCTGAAGACTGTAAATTATACAGAGGTTGCTGTGGGGCATTAGCCTTGGAACCCTGTATAAGCTAAAACATGCTTGACTAAATGGGTGGTAAGGTAAGAAATCCAGCTCTGTTTCCTTCCTGGCTCCAGTCACCTATCCTACAGTCCAATCAAATTAAAGGGCAAATTCAAGTGGCTGCTTCATGTCATAATTTAAGAGAAAAAAAATCTAATTTATGAAAAAAAAATATAGATTTTGCACAAAGAAGTATTTAAGGAGAAGTATTATTTTCTCAGTCAAGGATCCTATAATCTACAGATGCAGTATCTCAGCACTGCTATCCCATCTACCGGACAACAAATTTTCAGTGCAATGAGAGAACTATGAAAAAATTCTCACATGAAGATTTCTTGGGAGAAAGTCAGTGTGTCTGGATATGCAGATAACGTCTGAGCAAGATTGGATAATAGCAAAAAAACCCAAACCATCCTTCTTTTATTGTCCCATCAGTCAGGAAGATGGATAGGATCCCTCAACATATCCTATTCTGGATGCTTTTCTTGAACTTTTCCTGCATCAACAGGGTCAGCTTCCAAAACGTAGGATTGGCACATGACTCAAAGTTTTGCAATACAGCAAATTCAATGAGGAAACATTGAAGATAAAGTATCACCCAACTGGCCAATATTTATTTGCTTTCACTGCAGCTCAGACTAGCCAGTCTGAAGCTGTTCTTTCTGCAGGCAGTCCTAATACACCATTGCAGTGTGGACATGATGGGAAGAGGGTGTTTTGCCTTGAAAGACACATACAGAGATTTGAAGGGGAGGGTGAAAAGACAACTTGGATTACAGGAAACAAACACAGTGTCACCACATTAATGCAGCCCAGTAGGAAATGGAATATTTTTGTTCCACAAAAGTAACTTTTAGCACAAAATGCTCTAGCCAGTGCTGCTGAGGTTTCAGGCACTAAGATGGGAAGAGGGTGTTTTGCCTTGAAAGACACATACAGAGATTTGAAGGGGAGGGTGAAAAGACAACTTGGATTACAGGAAACAAACACAGTGTCACCACATTAATGCAGCCCAGTAGGAAATGGAATATTTTTGTTCCACAAAAGTAACTTTTAGCACAAAATGCTCTAGCCAGTGCTGCTGAGGTTTCAGGCACTAAATTACCACAATTTTTTGTTCCACAAAACTAACTTTTAGCACAAAATGCTCTAGGCAGTGCTGCTGAGGTTTCAGGCACTAAATTACCACAAAGTTATGAGACAACTAAAGATTGCCCAGAGAAGAACAAGAATGGTTCAAGTTCCAAACACTATGACCTACAAGTAGGAAAAAGTGGAAGAACTGGGGTTGCTGTGATGATCTGGAGAGTAGATGGTCAAGAGAAGCTTCAACATCTTGAAAAGCTACTGTATCTTTCAAATACAGAAAAGGCTGCTGCAAAAAGAGGAGAAAAAAATATGTCCAGAGTGAGAGAAATGCAACCTTCACATAAGTAGACATATTTAGTGGCAAATACCTGGTTTACAAGTTACCACAGTCATTGGAAAGCATGAAGGTTAGATCACAAATAAACACTGACTTTCTTATAGTCTTTTAGAATGTCTCCTGGAGCTCTATCTCACATGTAGAAGCATGAAGTCAAATCCTACAGTCCAAGAAAAGGCTGCTGTACTATAAAGAGGAATAGCAGCATCAGAAGAGTGTAATGTTTAAGTTTGGCAGCTTAGTAGACGTAGGGAGGCATCTATGATGCAGGCAGACTGCAAGGGGAAAGAGAAGAAGTAATTAATCAACTACTGCTCAAAGATTTTCAGGTTATATATAGGACATGATTCAGAAGAAGGTGAAAAGTTACCTTTTGGTTCGTGATGGCATGGGCATTTTTTGTATATTAGAAAATGAGTATACATGGGAGCTGACTATATAAAGCTGAAAACATCTCTGTGCAAGCTTCATAGACCAAAATATCTATTAAGAGGAGTAGTAAGAGGAATGCACAGTACCCAAATGATGACCAAAATCTTAACATGCTGCCACATATACAAGACATAAAAACAGCAGCTCAACTGTAAATAAGATTTTCTTCTTCCAGAATCATTAAGGTGGTCTGGTTATCACTTTGTAATACAGATTAATGTGGATTCTGATCTGAAAAACTTTTCATGCTGCTGAAGTAGTAACCATGGACAGGACAGCTGTGTTATTGCTCATGCTATGGCAAGTATATACATCATATTTCACCTAGCGTGATTGTTCACTGCTCTGTCCAATACTGCTCTCCTGCCAGCATTGAAATTTTGCCAATTGTTTTTCCTCAGTTGATTTATTTACCCTGAAGCCAGATCCTTTAGCTAAAACAGAATCAAAGTGAAATCATCTGCTTCTCCCATTTCAACAGCTGTACATTCCAGTTTTGCTGGGGAAGTAGAGAAAAAAAATATCCTGCTGTTATCTACTAAAGGCAAGACACCTTACAGATAAGAAACACCTTCAACAAGCATGGGTAAGTGCCTTATATTTCCGGAAAACAATCTAGTGACAGGTCAGTGAATCAATGTTTTCTTCACAGAGGTCAATACTGGGCAGTGTAGGATTTGTATAGGCAATCAGGTAGTTGATTAGATGCAGTGGTGATCACTAATGCTTAAGCTTTTTACCTTTGAGTGACTGCTTAGGGAATGTTACAAATGCTCTCTTGATGGAGGGAATCATAAGGTGAACTTTTTTTAAAAATGCCCTTCTGACATGCTACACTTGGAGCTTTGAATAAAAGTATTTTATATATTTTATGTTTGAAATGCCAAGATGAAATAGATTTTATTCCCTTCCAGATTGGCAATTCAGAGAGAGGTAATATTTTAATAGATTGATGTGATTAGGATAAAAAAAAAAAAAAAGGACAAACTCTGAGGCAGAAGCTATGTGAATATATTAAAGCTTTCCCTCCCTTATGTCCCTATAGAGTAGCAAGATTGGAGGAATCCCAGTTTTACAAATGGAACTGTTGCTTAGGTGCTAGTAGCAGCCTCTGAAACAGGTCTGTGTTGCAGCTGCCTTCAAAAATGGACAAATTGAGGCACAGGAAATTAAATTATTCTGCACAGATCACAGAAACCGTTGTGACATTTGACATGGAAACCTGACCTCGAGTGCTAGCCTAGGAACATGAGCCAAGAACTTAAGAAGGGTTTGGTAAGGCGCTCAGCATGCAGGCGCTTACACGCAGAGACCTCTTCACCTTCGGAGGAGAATTACGGTTTTAGGTAATGCCTGTGTCCAATTTCTGCTGAAGTCAGTTACACATAAATAAATGACCCCTTTAGTTCCGCACAGAGGCTGGGAAGAGTTGAAAATAAAATAAAATAAAAGGTGAATTGATGGAAGGAAGAAGAGGAGACAAAGGCCATCCCGTAGCACAAGGAAACAGAACAATTAAGTTTTACAAGCTCCTTTTTCCCCTGCACCCCCAGTGATTAATGACCATGCTTTACTTGCCTTAAGGAGTGGGCCCAAGGCTTGTGTATCAGTTTTTACAATCTGTTTTTTAATGTGGAAAGATAATAACTGTGCAAAATGGAGCAGGCTGTATAAAAATTCTCTCTGCAAATGTGATTACACATAAAACCCATAAAAATTGTACAAAGCGATAGATGAACCAAAACTGAACAGCTGTAGTTTTTCATTATTTTGGAACTGAGCA
>NW_008686356.1:81785-101754 GCF_000695815.1 Acanthisitta chloris
TTAATCTTCTGGACTTAATTGAATTATACATCTGCTGGGAATTTAAAATTTCAGAAGGAATATCACATTTCTGCTAAATTGAATTCTATATTGCTGAAATGAAGAACCGTCTGTGAAATATTAGCAATAAGGTTGATATATTTCAATAAACCCCTAGCATTGTAGTTCAAAATAATGTGGCAGAGTTATATAGAGATACATACATATAAAAGTTATTACAACTAAGATCACTGGTAACCCTAAAGACATTTTTAGCCCAGAGGACAAATTAAATAAAGTGTCATAGATTTTATGTTTATTTTAGGCATTAGACAAATAAAATAATGACTGAACCACTCTGTGGCTGCTGCAGAACCACTTCTTGCACTGCTCTGCTCTATTTTATAAAGTGTTTTTACTGCTGAAGAAGAAGAAAACAAGCCTAAAACCAAAACCAAACTATGAAGTGCTTCAGTTCTAATGCAGTTGGAGAGTTTAATACTGTTCAAGATTAAAAAATAGAAGGAAAATTAACTCGGGCAGCTGTCAAACAGTGCAGCACATGGATGAAACTGAAAGGATGGACTTTACAGACAACATACTGTTTTGACATGGCATTAATCACTACCCCCAAAACTTTTTTTTTGAAAGATGTATTGAGTTATTCTACAATGCAAAGAAGCAATCTTAAAACTGCTTATTTTTATATAAGGGAGAGATAACATGGGAAAAAAATGAAGACAACATATAAAATCCACAGTGAGAAACTAACCACATACTTCAGGTGACAGGAATAACCTCCTGGATTCACTTGAATGCTACATCTGCAGCTGCAATGGGCCTTGGAGGTTCTCCATCACAATCAGCCCCATTGGCACTATGAAGACCTCAAAGGTAATAGTTTGCATACAATCTTGATAAAACAACAATCCAAGCTGTAGGGTTACTTAAAATTCTGCTGCTCACCAGTTCAGCCCTGCAAGAATTTTGAGTTGGGGAATTTCCTCATTCCTCTGATTTCAGAGGAAGCACCCCAAGGTGTTGTAGGCTCCAGGGGAAACATCTCCACAATGGGTACATCTGTGCCTGGGGTCAAAGCACTGCTCCTTTGGGACAATTCAGCACCTGACCTGACTGAACAGGTACAGCTAGACCTGACCTTTTGGATTTCAGATGAATAAATTCCGCTCCCATCCTGCATACTGCTGTCTGCAGCCCCCATAAACACATCGGAAACTGGGTTAAAACCAGAAAAAACACCCCTCGAATGCTAGATTATCTGCAGTGCGTCAGTATGGCTGCTACAAACAGCCCAAATTGCAACACACCTTATTAAACGTCCTGGCCCAAACCCAGTTCTCTTATCATGTAGTGTGTTTAAATAAAAGATGTCACTAAAAGAGTTGTGTTTACTTGCTGAAGAAGAGGCAAACAAGTAATGTAATACACTGCCAACACTATTGTTAAACAAGCTATTTTTTTTTCTGAAAGGGTCAGAAAAGCTTGCTAAATTCTCCCTCAAGACACACACATACACCGAAAAGAAGAAACTGCTATTGAAAGAGAACAACTTAATTAATAAACATTGATTGTGCTCATTGACTGCTGCAAATTGCATTAAATATTAACAACAACATTTTGTATATTTTATATTACTCATGAAAGTTTTATACCTTTGCCCTACAGCAGCCATAGATTTTATATAAGCTTGAAACACAAGTGACAAAACATTAAGCAGTGCAGAGCACTTCTATAAATATTAGCTGCACATTAGTATATATAGATGTGTCTTTACTTATATCTGTCTGTACGTTGAGGATGGTTTCCCAAAGCAGCGGTGGCTGCCTCGTCCCTGGAGGTGTTCAAGACCAGGTTGGATGGAGCTCTTAGCAACCTGGTCTGGTGGAAGGTGTCCCTGCCCATGGCAGTGTTGGAACTAGATGATCTTTAAGGTCCTTTCCAACCCAAACTATTCACTGATTCTATAAGAAGGTTATTTTCAAAACCAACAGACTTCAAGTCAGGAGTTGCTGCCTTGCAACTTGATAGCAACTCCTAAGTGTCCCAGGCTGTGCAGTGGTGGAGTCATTGGGCACTGATACTGTCATGGGGTTACACCATCTCTATGACACCAGCTCTGGCTTCACTCTGCCTTGTCTAGGACTGTCATGTCTTTATTGATCAGGGTTATGGAAAAAACACTTGTATGATGTGGAGGACACCCACAAACGGGGCACATGGACTATTGAAAGACTATAAACTACCCATTTAAAACAACAGAATATCTTTATTGACCTTCAAAGAGAGGAAATTCTGAGAAAACATCATCATTTTGGACAGTGGCTCCCTACCTCTAGACTTTTCACTAAAAACTGCTTAAAGTATTCCTGCAAATAGCACAGCTTAATGCATCTGCCTCTGGAGAGGATGGTAACAGCTGTTTAACAGCACACAGCCATGTGATACAAAAAGAGTTTACCACAGCAACAAAAATACTGTATCTAATCCAAACTGTAAGGGAACTGAGATAGGGAAATCATTATCCATTCTGGAACTTTGCCAGGACACAGTAAGCTCATGTGTGTGTGTCAGTGTGTTAGACACCCACCATCTTACCAAAATAAAGAGGAATTTATTGAATAAATGTGACCAGGACTGAAAGCTTTCATATCTTGGAGACAGATAGTCGAACGGATTGTTCTAATTTCTATTATCTTAGCCTTTTCTAAATGGCACCAAATGGAAATGTTGTGCTGCCAATATGATTTTTCCAAAGGGATAGTGCTAATGGAGAAATAGTGGCATCCAGGTTTTATTAATTAGTCTGGAAAAGCAATTTAGATGATGGGACATCTGCAGATGACAATACCTCATTTAATACTCTCTTCATAAATGGAAGATTTCTCTCTCTGCTCTCTTCCTCTCCAATATCTCTCATCCTTAAAATATTATTTTTCTCTTAATCTCTCTTTTTATTCTTTTTTTTTTTTTCTAATATAATACAGACCAAAGAATTCAAAACACACTAACCTGAGGTAGAAATTATATCAATTAAAGTTTTTTGCAATGGATACAGATCAGAGTCAGAAGCACTTTCTTTTAGCAATATAAAAAATTTGAAAATCAGACATAAAAGATTTTGAAAGGCTCAGGTAACTAGTCAAGGGACATCACTGACTTTGGATCTTGGCTTTAAGCAAAATATAAGCTAGTGTCTCTTTTTTAAGCACACTCCTGGTCATGCTACTTATTCTCCAAAAAGCAATTTTAATGTGATATCCTCATTAGAGACGCAACAAACCCATGCCTTGGTGATGTAGGGATGTTTATAGTGTCTGATTTGAGTTTTGATTTTCTTGTACTTCATTTCACAACCTGAACATTCCATTCAGGAACATTTTAGCCTTATTGTCTACTACCATCCACATTTTGGCAGAGACAATTACACATCGCCTTTATAATTAGGTCATATCATTTCACAGGAGCACAGAGATGGAAAAATATCATACCATGCCTCCTCCAGAATAATAATAAAAAAAACCCCAACACCAGAAAGCCAAACTCTGTGTCCATTTCTGCTACCATAAGATTCATTATGTCTTTTACCTACTTCCACAAAAATATCAGGAAATATATTACTCCTTACTGCTTGAGACCTGAAGGGGAAATGTTTCATATAAGCACATGTAGCAGACCAGAGGGCATGCTCACTCCTGCCAGAGAATTTGACAGGTTCAGTAAACTATTAATGTACCTGTATGCAACACCTCCAGACACAGACAGTGAACCGAGTGGATTCAACCATCTTTACTACTGGCCTGTAAGTAAATTAAATCTGCATCTTGACCATGTTGCCTGGAAGAGGTTATTCAATTATTTACAGGGCAATAACAGGTAACTGCACTTTACAGCAGTTTGTAGACAGCTACTGTACAGTTTTGAACAAAGAAAATATGGACTGTGGCAGCCAGGATATATTAAAAAGGAGGGGAAAAATAATCCTGCAAACTCAGAAGTATTTCTAACTATGTTTTTCTCCAAGGCTCCTCAAGTCCCTGTGTCATAGCTATCCTTGTCATATAGTCAGCAGAACATGCAGCATCTGGAAACAGTATATTGCTGGAATACCAGCTGATTTCAGAATTTGAAGGTTGCCCAGTTTTGTTCTTAAAGCCCATTTTCAGGGGCTCAGGTTAACTCTGTCTCCCCTTGGCTAACACTGATCTCCTTTCTAAGCTTTTGAGTATGTTCCCAGTTTTAAGTGTCAAGAAGCATTGGTATATGAATAGAAAGAAACTGAAATCCTGACCAGGTCAGGAATTTAAGAGTCTGAAAGAATTTGGCAGGAATGTCACTTTAAATAGTCCTTTAGCCACCTGGACAAGTCTCCTTGGATGCTCTTACTTTCTCAGGTTACCATCTTCCTTAGAGCACAGTAGACAAAAACCCACAGTTATTTCCTCATGTCTTCCACACTCTATCACAGCTGCTTCACTCTAGACAAGTGTTTATCATTGGAAAACACTTTGGGACACAGTTTGCATGAGAAATTTCAAGCAAAGCTGTGCTGCAGCATTGCCTAGGCAGGTAGGTGTCCACGTTCCTATCAACGTGCCCCTCCAGCAGCCAGCTGGAACAGGCCATGCAGGGATTTACAGAGTTCTTTGAGAATTAACACGCTGGTACAGGATGCAAGAATTACAAACGTATTAGGGCAATGGAAACTGCAAATGCCCAAAGCCACAGGAGGAGCTGAATGTCCCTGCTGGCTTTCAGCCCAGGATTCAGGGCAGGGAACAGAATCATATTAAACACGGTTAGCACTGCCCTGGAGGACAAACAGGGGGGTCCTTTTTCTTACTGAGGTTTGCTGTTGAACAGAAAGTTGCAAGCAAATGAGGGTTTCAGACAGGGCTTTGGATTCTGTTAATGAGATGTATCCCTTGCTGTATGTGGCCACCACATCACCATACACACCAGCTCATACACAGAGCTCAGAGCTTACTCATGCTTGGCTTCCACCAGCTCACTCTGTAGTGATTATTATGGGCTTTGGCTCTCTTACCTTCAATTTTGTAGCTTTATGTTCCTAAAAGTTCCACTGGCTGGTGTGAACTATGGCTCTAATTCTGATCACAGCAGAGTCCCAACCCTGCACCTCAAGTCACCTGCCATTTCTGCATAGTGTGTTTAATTAAGGGACATTGTGTGAAAGTAAGAGCTGGAAAAAATAAGCTGAATTTGCCCTAATTGCACATCAAAATAAAAAATTATGATTATTGAAAGAAATCAATGTAAAAACCTTTTTCACTGAAGAGGAAACATGGGGCTAAATCCTTGGGCTCATTTATTTCAATCAGGAAGAGAAATGATTGTTAAACAAAGTTCCCAAAGTTCAATTTTTTCACTTCCAGATAATAACATTTTCTCATTGCTAGATGAAACCTTGCGGAGGGCTTGTGCTTTTCCCTGTTATATTTCTTAGAAATTTTATTTGCCATTCAGAGAAAAATTTCATGATTAAGAAACTATTAGTTTACTGTTTGAGAAAAGGTTTAGAGATCTTCCAGGGTGGGATACATCCTCTGCTCTGACTGACCACACAGGAAGTGTCACCTCTTTTGCAACACCACATCTTTACATATCTGAATTTTCACATGCTTGGCTTTTCTAGAATTTCAAGCCTTATTTCAAGGACTTTAAATAGCAGAAATTTTCACTTCCTTATATGCATCATCCCCTTAGATCATACAAACCTCCCTCACCTAAGCTCCCACCATGGCTAGTTGATTGCAACTCTGCCCAACTCCAGCTGTTCCAGTTTGTAGTAAAACTCCTTGTTAAATGAGTTCTTTTCAGAGCAAGCCAGACAGTTATAAATCCAAATTTTTCAGTTCTGGAAAAGGAAAATGGAAGGAATTTTACATGATGTGCCATACACCCTAATCACAAAGGCAGGCACAGCTAAAAGATGTGGTGTAAAACACACACTTTTGACATTTTGCCTCCCTAAAACTGTAACAGTGTTAAGTGAAAACACCTAAAGCCTTTGAAGGATTTTATTTGGAAAAAAACCCTATAAAAATCATACAAAACTTGGCAAAAGCATTAATTAAATCCAAGTGTATATATATATATTTATATACCTATATATATATACACACATATCTATATACCTTTTCCTTCAGCAAAAGTATTTAAGCAACCCTCCATAAGGTTTTAGCTAGTAAGATACTCCTAATTATCAGTCAAGGTCCTCTATAGAGAGACAAATCTCAATTCCCAATTTAGACTATTCAGGTATGATATTGGAAATAAGTTATAAAACACAGTAATGGATTGAGCGTGGAGGATAAAAGACTCTGCACAGTCCTGAGATTTGAGCTCACTCTCTTTGCAGTAAGATTGCTTTATCTGCCTGGATTCACAGGACTTGGTTAAGAGCTGGGTGGGCTTACAGGTGTTAAACTAGCCATTGGCAGGTTATCATGGCTTCTCCAAATGCAGAGGAAATATTTTTCTTCTTCACAGCAGGAGCTGCATGCATGAGAAATCTCATGCAAATTGGATTTATCTGACTTTACTTTTCTTCTTCAGTGAAGATGTGGAAAGATGATGATTAAGCAAGCAGTTTCCTCCTGCATTTTCATTCCAAATTGTTTCCACAGGCTCAAGTCTCAAATGGCATGTGCCTTTTTTGGCTCGTCTAATGTTGGAGTAAGTAGATCTGTGTATCCCTCTCCACTCTCTGAAAGACTAAAATTAGGTTTCAGGGCTTGAGATTGCCTGGATGACTGAGATTCCACTTCAGCTTCTCTTTTGCATAGATAACTGCAATAATGTTCTTTTCTGGGATGGACTTGCTACTTTGAGTTTCTAAGACTCATCGCAAAACTGAAAGTGAAGCTTTGCATTGAGTTCAAAGACAGACAAGTCTAGAGAAAAGGAATAAAACATTTGTCTTCAGATTGTTTGGGACCGACCACTACAACTCCATTTTAGAGAGAGAATAAAAAAGAAGCAAACTCTCAAATTGCAACATTTTAAACCATTTGCCCTTTGGCCTGTTTGTAGATGCTGGATGTTATAAATGCAGCCACACAGGACAGCCCTGATAAACAGAGGCTGCAAGCCTGCTGATGTCTGTCTCTGCTAGCAGCTTAAACAGCTCTGACTTTGCTTTTCCAATCTATCACCACTGATGAAAGCAGACCTAAAAAGTAAAAAAACAACAACTCAGAAAAAAACCCCACCTCAATTCAATAAGGAGTTTAATTTTCCTCTCAAACATAAATAGAATTGAATCCTTCTCTAAACAGAAAACAAGCTGTAGGTAAAAAGTAAAAAAGGATTCAATTTTAATGAATACTGCATGAAAGTACTCTCTTTCTTAAAATCCTCTCCCCCTGCCATAATCAAGATTTAGTACTAAAACCACTGTTTTCACTGAAAAACATGAACAACAAAATATTATGAATTAGTGGATTTTTGCTACAGAAGTCTGAGCATTTCAGCTCAGGAAATGAAAGGAAATATTATACAATATTAAAACTCCAGAGATGCTTAATGACTTAAACCCAAATCTAGTCCTCACTTTTATTTTAAAGCATCTGAGTTCTGTCAGAAATGGTGTTCATCACTCACTCATGTGCTTCATGTATGGGTACTGCACTACGTTGCTTCTTCAAAATTGATTATCTGCCTTAAATTAGTTCTCCAGAAAGGGACATAAACAACTGGACTCTTCCTTACGCCCAGTTCACATTCATAGGAAGAACTTTCCAGCTACAAAAATCCCTCCTGAAACATCACTTCTGATATAGAACCTGTCACTTCTGAACAGGACAATGTCAGCAGCTTCATAACCTACATGCATTTTCTTATTTTAAAGACTTGAAACCTGTGCTGAAAGTGCTTCTAAGTAACAAATATGACTAATCTCCAAAGACTTTTCCTTTTTGCTTTTCAATGATTTCCTGATACTCATTGCAGTTTATTTGAATTAAATTGCAATATGGACTGACTTTAGGTGCTTTTGTACAGAGCTCAGCACAGTGGCAGATAGATCTGTCTGGGTTTTCAGGGCTAGCTGTTTACACAAGAATTTATAGAAGGCGACACCCCGTTTATATTTCTCTCCTCTATTTTTCTGAAGTACCCTTAAGCAAGAGAGAAAAAAATTACAAAGTAAAGAGCTAATTTTGAAAAAGGTTTGGCAGAACACACAACCACCAAATCAGCCTCTTTGTATTAACTGTCTTCAGGGAATGGATTTTTGTGCCTGTGAATTACTGTTTTTAATATAAAATCATAATGATGTTAGTTATTTGCACAAAGCCATGTATCTAGCATGATACACTGTTCCATTCAAGCCAAGGACGGCGTCTCTCATGCCCAAAAACCTACCTTGTCATTGGAACTGGCATAACCATGGGGAAAAAAGCCAAAACAAACACACCTAATCTGCTCTTATTCTTAAAGCACATAGAGAACCGGAATCAATAATATTTTGGAGGACAAACTGGATTTTAACTAAGTCTCTTCGTGAAGTTAAGATGACATCAGGAAAGCACTTTCATCTTGGCAATGCCCAAGCCTCATGCAAGTGCTAATGAGTTATATGTTCATAATACTTCCATTATTATCATCCTGTTTTCTCAATACTGAACAGAGGCCCCTGAGACACTAAATAATTTCTCCAGGGTCACACAAGATGCCTATTGCCAACCTGGAATGGGATCCCTGACTCGTATGGATTCCAAGTCCTGTGCCTTGACCTCGTTTGATCTATTGATTAACCACATAGTTTTGTCTCTTTATCAGCCAGATAAGCAATTAAGCTCTGGTCCTTACAATGAAAGGAGCTGCACACAGTTTAAAAACAATCAAATCAGCCAAACATGTTTGATTATTGCTTTTGATATTTGTTCTGGAGGAGTAATGAAAGATGGAAAAGAAGGTTTGAGACATCCCCTCCCTCACACTTTAATTACTGTGTCAGGCCACACATTAACATGTACAGAAGGACTCCTGGGCAGTTATACAAAACCAAATTGCATGGCATTGCTAGATTTCTACTCAGCAGAAACATGGCAATCAATTTCAAAGAAAAAGAAATCACAGGTAAAGTGCACTGAATGACAAAAATTTGGGCAAATGAGCTTGATTCTTTTTGACTAGAGCATTTGGAAGAGTTCTCTGTCATGAAGAGACTTCTTTTACTTGTCTGTGATTTTTCTGCAATGCTGAAGTTGAACAATACTATTGACACTAATTAATATTAATTTAGTTTTGTTCTGATACCCTTGCAGTCTCAGTGGCTAAAGAAGATCTTTCCTGTGTAGCTGGTCTCATCTGTGCTGCTCACATAGATGTATCACTCCTGTATAGCATGGACTTTAGACAGAGTTTTAGTTGTTGTGGAGTATTTTACTGTTTATTTATTTATTAAACAACAGTTAAGACCAATTGCTAGAGAAAGAGAAAACCCCTCAGATTTTAGAAGCCTCATGTCAGACCTGGAGAAAGGCTAATAGCTTCTATGGAACAAGAAGCAGCAGACAAGTTCAGCCAATATTTGAACCAGATGCTTTCTTTAGATTAAAGAAGTTTGACTTAGTTCTTGTTCAGGCTTCAGCTAGATACTGTAAAGGCAGCCTTTCTTTCCGTTTTCTATCAGTTTCAACCAAAGTCAGAAATAAAAGAACGATATTCATGTTGGGGGGGAAATGTCCAAAGCAAGAAGACACAGACTCCTGTCAAGAGTTGTCTCCTTGTACCTCTGTTTGTTGTGTATCAATCTGCTTTACTTAGCTTTCACTGTGCAAAAATTAGATACATCCTTTCAAATTAATTTTCTCTGGCTTTCCACGTTTACTACAGAACATACCAAGGCCTCTGCAGAGAACAGGCCAAGTTCACCTAACACTTCCATGTCTAACTTAGGACAAAAAGAGGCATCCAAGAAAGAGCCATTGATTTACTCAGATTTTAAAATTCTTTCCCAAGTAGTAGAGACTATTCACTGCTTTTGGTTGCCATCTAACAATAACCAAAATGACGTTAGCCAGAAGGCTAAGCAAATGTGAAGTGATGTGAATAGCTTTTCAATTGTTCATTGTCTGAATAACTGCTTGATACAGCAGAACAGCAATTACAGTTGGAATTTTGCTCCGTGTCCTTTGCCTACATTTTTGTCACCATGCCCCATTTGATCTGAACACTTTGAGCTCTCAAGCTTTGGGATTTCAGGATTCCTACCCTTAAGCACTTATAACTTTATGGAAGTCAGAAAGAATTGTGTTTTGTGGAGAGAGGGTAACTTCTGAAAGGGAACAGGCAAGTCCAGCAAAATGTGACCTGATTGTGACCCTTCTTCATTTCCTTCTTCCATATCACTCACAAGGTTTTGTCCCAAGTATTGAAAACTTGTGCAGACACCTGCTGCCTTCTCAGCCATTGCTGAAGGCTCCAAAAATAGCCTGCATAACTATGAAGAAGCTGGCTTTATTTAAAAGTTGAATTTGAACTAGTGGAAGATTGACATTTCTACAGCAGGAAGTCAGTGATGTAGTCACTGTTGACATGGGCAGGCAGCAGAGAAACGTAGCTAAAAGCCCTGACTTTTGGAGTAATCCATCCTTGGTCTCCTTTCTGAGGTAGGGAAACTAAATTTTTGTGACTATCAACCTATGGGACAAGACTGAGACAGGCCCCATCCCTGGCAGTGCTCAAGGCCAAGTTGGATGGGGCACTGAGCAATCAATCTGGCAACTCCTGCCCGTGTCAGGGAGGTTGGAAGTAGATGCTCTTTAAGTTCCCTTCCAACTCAAACCACATCTGATTCTGCAACATCAAGTTTTTCACAAGGCAATTACATTCAGCCTAGGTTATCACTACCCAGCCTCTGGGAAACTGTCCCAGATCTATCAGCTGGTGAAACCTCTGATGGCTACGCCTCTCCAGCTCTTTTGGCTTGTGCTGGATGCAAAGGAAGATGATTGATTTAAAATACCTTCTGCTATCAAACATCAAAATACAACTGTATCTATTTTTCAAAATATTTCTGCTGGATTGTTCGACACTTTATACCAAATGTTACTTAATTCCTACTGACCAAATCCATTTCTGCTGGATTGTTCGACATTTTATACCATATGTTACTTAATTCCTACTGACCAAATCATATCTTGATACGTTTCTGATAATTTATTCCATGAGTATATAGGATTTGTACTGCTTTCTCACCTGCTGGGAAGGCCAGCACAACATACAGTACTTGTTGCAGTTAACTCAGCACAATATTTTGTGAAGTTTCTCTATACTAAAGACTTGCCTTCAGTGGAGCCTCTGAGCATCCTGAAATGCAGAAGTCCCATTAAATTACTTTCCAGATCTGTTCTACCAGGATGACTTCCTGGCAGCGACCAATAAAGCAGCAATGTCTTGTTGCCTGCAGATTTTGATGCTGACAACTGGAATCAAGTCACCTCTGGCTGGATTGCTTCCAAATCTGTTTCAAACATTAGCTGGATGAACAACAGTTCATGCCCACGTGGCAAAAAGGGTAAAGCGAGGAAATCACTGAGCTAATGTAGCACTGGGCTCAAAACACAGACATTTACCAAAAGACATAAATTCTACCTCCTTGCCAGTGAACTGGTTCTCACGGGGGTGCAAGTGCCAACGGGTCATGCGTGGGCAGCTGGTGAGATACCACAGGAGGTGCTGTCTCTACTGCAGGAAGCCCATCCTATGTGACAGCTACGTCACTTCTGTGCCACATGCCTCTTTACACCTGATCACACTTGTTGACACACATGCCAAGGCAGAGCATTGGAACAGGTGAGAAAGGGAAGGGGCCGAGTGCCTGTATAAACAAGGCTGCCAAATTGACATGCTGCATTACAGCAGGGACTGGAGAAGTCTTTCACTGTGCAGGTCCCAAGGAGAAATAAATAAATAAATATCCAGTGCAACTGCTGACATGGATTGCACTCACATGCCTGACTGAGTTTGGCACTGACTATCAAGGGGAGAGGTCATCTGGCAGCAAAAAAGAAATGAGGAGCCAAAAGCAGCTAGACCTTATGAAGTCTATTTGCTTTCATAGAACCGTCTGAAGAAAAGTACTCAAAAATGGATAACGACAATTCCCTCAAGACATCCTTCTCTGTGTATTACCTCTTGCAGGTGACAGACAACTCTGCTACAGCTGGTAATTGGATCTCAGAGAGTGCCCTGTGTATTTTCCCCACTATTTACTAACGTTCATTATTTGTAAGACAGTTGCTACCCCCAGTTCTTTTTATTAACTGTAAACCACACAAGCAGTGTCCTTTAGACAGAGAAGGTCATCATCATGGATTCACCAGTTTTGTCCATTTGGGCAAACTTGCAGAAATACGAATGTCTGCGAAGTTTTCCCCAAAATATACTATTATTTTCTTTTGATTCATTCCTCAAGCCCCAGAAGTATGTGCCCCTTTAAAAACGGACAAGACAACTCTGTGGTTGGTATTAACCAATACATTCAGCTTAGTTTTTGGCTTGGTGATGAATTCCTCGATTTCTCTACATATTAAATTTCTCCATAAAAATTGAAACAAAAAGAAAAATTCCAAAAAGTTAACTAAAAATCTCTGGCCCTAGCATACTCGAGTTGTAACAGTCAAAACTTTAAAACAACAATAAGTCATTTACTCTCTTCTCTCCCTGAGCCTGGCAAAAGACCTTACTGTGCCACCCAAAGGACTGGAAACATTAAACTAAATTAAAGCCACTTTTCTTCCTTCCTCCCCCCAGATAAACATGCTTTCATAAAACTAGCTCTTAAAGTACTCCTTACCTAGTAGTAATCCTACAGATAGGATTTAATCTGTAGACAGATTTTGCTAACATTTAAAGAAAACAACAACCAAAAATCCAGAAACAAAACAAACCCCAAAGTCACAGCCTTTCAGTGCACAGACAAAAATCATACTTCCATACCAATGATCTTGTTATTATATAGAATTTTATTAGATATGATTCTCTCATTATATAATAGGTTATTAAATAGAATCATCACTTAATAATTAAAACAGAAGTTTAGGACCAGGAAGACCACCTGACCAAAGCAGCATATTCTGCAGAGTAGCTCCACATTATTAATCCTTATGGATGAAGATACTCTGGGACTGAGCTTTAAAACTCTCCATGCTCAAGAAATAATAACAACAATAGTAAGTAGGAATATGTCTGAGATGCCAACATCTACAAGCCTAAAATGAGAACCAGGTCTGATTGTGTTGAATGGTGCATAAAACACATTGCAGGAGACTCTCTATCCTTTCCAGTTTTACTGGAAAGAAGCAAAAACCTGGAAGGGAAACAGAAAAGGAAAAAAAAAAAAAAAGGTGAAGACAGTCACTATGTGACACATACCAGGCAGAGGCTAAACCATGACTAGATGGAGTAAAGGCAGCTGGGATTTTAAAGCATCTATATTTATTAGATCATATATTGCTAAGATTACTGTCTCATGGGAAAAAGAGGTGAGAGATGTAATAATGCCAGTGATGATTTAAAAAAAATCCAGCTTGACATTCAGAGTCCAGGCTGAACATGCAGTTAAAATAGGAACGTGGTGTTCCCTTACATACTCAAATTCCTGCAATAGCACACTAAGAAGTTTGAGCCATTCTACTTCAGAGCTTCAAAAGCCTCAAGTAACTGAATTTTCCAGACACTGTAGCATCACAGAAATTTTAGTCCCTGTGCAAACTATAAGGTATTCCTGCAGTACACCTCATCATAAAACACTGAAGCAAAAAAATGTAATTTGACCACCCTTTAAGAGGTGATTCCTTCACATCCTGAAGCACAAATAGTCTAATTAAGCCCATAATTTGGGAGTTCTCTTTGTTAATCAGAAATGGATCCCTTCTATGAATAAAAATGCAAATTTGAAAAGAAAACTGTATATCCTAGAGGATCCTCTCCCACCACAATAAAAAAAACCACCTGTGCACAGGAAGAAAATCCACAGTTTTGCTCATTTTGTGGTACTATTGCCCTTCCTGCTGTGCAGATATTAATTAGAGTCAACCCCAGGCATTTGACTTCAAAACAGGTATCATTTAAACCTCTCCCTCCTGAAAAAAACCAGAAACCTTCTCAGCCTGTTTTCAGAACAACAAAATGATGAAGAGATCAAATAAAAAGGGCCGTTTACCTGAGATGTACCTAATGGGATGATTTTAAATAGAAAGGAAATTAGTTTTACCTGTAAGGATTTAATCCAAACATACATGCACAATATCTAGGAGGAAACTTCAGTCTTCAGATATCTCATAGCACAAGTATGTACTATGATGTAATGACATGTCCAAAAAGTTCATAATATTTACTTTAAAATACACATAATTGGCTATAAAGTTGGTCTTTAAAAGATGCCAACAAAAAGCCACAAAGATAACAACACAGCTTGGTATTACTTTAATTTTGATTTAACAGTGTGCAACTTGGCACCAAATCTCATTCTGATTTCACTTCAGTAGTGCAGAACTTGTCATCTAATCTTACTTCAATAAAATATGCCTGACATCAAGATCCATATACATTGCTTTCAATACTGCCTATAAACACTTCTCTCTGCTTTGTTTTAAATGGAACCTCAGGGTACAAAGCAATACAACACAGAAATAATTGTGCCATTTTATGATTGTGAAAGCCATGCAACGTTAAAAGCACAGTTCAACAAATTGGAATGATAAAAACATCTTTATTACATACAACTTTAAGAGATATATATATTTTTAAATTCATGTCTTCATGATGAAAGAGCTAATGAAGAGATGAAAGGAAAACAGAGGTTATTTTCAGAGAATTAAAATGCTCAGCACGGCCCAGAGACAGCAATAATATAAAAATGTACGTCTAGGGACTTAGTAAATTCACCTAAACAGGCTGGCATCTGCATGAATGGAAACACAATTGCTTTTAATATCAAGCCGTCAGCCTGTTGTGTTTCATAATGACAAAGGAAATTCAAACAAGACACGAGAATCGCTCAGTAATTGCAGGGGAAGCACAGGCAAATGCTGCCTCCATTTTATTCAGTGCAAAACTGCTGGAGTTTGCATTGCATGGGAACCTTTTCCATTCCAGAGAAGTTCAAATATTAATTAAAAAATTAATTTATAGCAAAACCACAAAAAAAACCCCCAAACCCCTCATAACCCAAGTTGGACCTTTGAATTAACTGTCAGTAAGAGACATTTGTTCTACACACTGCCCCTGGTTGGGAGCTTAGAGTTACTAATCCTTTTTGCCCGAGCACCGTTTTTTGTGAATCATTATGTTACTAGAGGTAAAACCAATGCCCACAGCCCTGGAGGGGAGGGCTTAGCTGGAAAGCAGCAGTTAGAAGAGGAGGGATAACTTTGTGTGTGTTGCAGCAGGCTTTTCTCCACAAGACCTGGATTACCATTTTCATTTTTGACAGAGGATTTCCATGTCACCTTGGGCAAAGGACCTAATTATACTCATTCATAACATAGTAACAACTATTCCCTTTCTCTTTTGCCTCCCCCAGCCATACTCTCGCATGGAGGAGCACGTCAGAGCATAAACATACACTGCCAAGCACCACAAATCCCTTTGCCTACCTCCAACCCCAAGTGTCATATTTTTGGTCATCGACTCACTTGTGTGTGCACTCAGGGCCAGTCAGGACAACTGCTGAAATACATGCTAGAGAAGTTTCTTCCTTTCTTTCTGTTGTTTTATTCTGGGTTGTTTTGGTGGAGTTTTTTTGGTGCCTTTTTTACATTTAGTATTTTTTTTAAATGCTTTGATGGAATGAAGAAAAAAATTTATAAAACCCCCACAACCAACCAAAAAGGAAGACACAGTTACAAAGAACAAACCACTCTTGTCAAAGTTAGGTCCCTCACTACAAGACAGACATTGAGGTGCTGGAGCATGTCCAAAGAAAGTCAACAGAGCTGGGCATGAGTCTGAAGTACAAGTGCTATGAGAAGCAGCTGAGGGTACTGGAATTATTTAGCCTGGAGAAAAGGAAGCTCAGGGGTGACCTTTTCTCTCTCTACAGCTACCTGAAAGGAGGTAGTAGCCAGGTGCGGTTTGGTCTCTTCTACCAGGCGACTCGTGATAGGACAAACGGAAATGGCCTCAAGTTGTGCCACAGGAGGTTCAGGTTGGACATTAGAAAATAATTTCTTCACTGATAGTGTGGTTAAGCATTGGAACAGGCTGCTCAGGGAAGTGATGGATTCACCATCCCTGCAAGGGTTCAAAAAAAGTAACTAGACATGGCACTTTGCAATATGTTTTAGTTGCCATAGTGGTACTCAGTCAAAAGTTGAACTTGGAGGTCTTTCCCAACCTTAATGATTCTATGATTCAGCCTCAGTGTTCAGTCACTAGTCTCAGTTCTATACCACACCTACTAGCTAGATAACAGCATTCCTCCATATGTCTCCTATGGATGACATAGACCTATACCAGCCCAGCACCTTGGACTCTTCTCAATGCCCTGCTGGTACCCATCACACTCCTTTCAAGTGGGATGTTTTCCTCCCAGTGAGGGATGCTTTCCCTCAATCACTTGCTCCAGAGTATGAGCATCTTACATAGACAGTCAGTTCCACTATTAAAGATAACCAAAACTTCTCTGAAAAAAAAAATCAGAAATTCACAAAATAGTAAGTTTGATGCAAGATGATGTGCTGTCCCTCGCTGCTTTAGACTCTTCTTAGACATAAGCAAATGCCAGACTCTATCATCTTTTTTTTTTTCACAGCCCACTCAAGTCCAACAGATATAATTATGTGCAAAGTGTCTGTGATTTTTAAGTTTCTGACTATGCCATCCTCCTTTGAAGCACAACTGAGCTGCGTTTGCATCCAGCATCCCCCACAGCTCTCATGAGTCAGTGGAACAACTCACCCTACATCCTCATAGATCCTACCCCATTTATCAATAATTTGTAGCCAGTTACACAGAAGATCCCTTTTTCCCATATCCCACTTGGGACAAAACTGTTCAAGAGACATTGATCATATGTAGATGTGATAAAAGAAGTGACTTTGTCTCTTTTACCACAATCCTCTGTACTGTTTAAATTGAAATAACTCAGATTTTCCATCTTAGAATTTTTTTCCAAGAGAAAGCAGCAAGAGAATCATTGTTTTGGCCTCAAGGCATTCATCAAGCCCTCTCATTTCTTTCTGGAGTTCAGCAGAGTAGCCACTTTATCTGCTGTGTGATTGGATAGATTTTTTTTTCCCCAGGAAGATACTTCATTTTAGTGTATATGGAAGGTATATTGCAGATAGAAACCAGGGGAATAGAGTAGCAAGACACTAAATCTATCTGCTAAAGAACATTTATTCAAAGACAACCACAAGGCTCAATCTAATTGACAATTTCTGCTCGGGGCCCATGATTAAAATACGAAGGCTGCTGCAGGTAAGAACAGGAAAGAACTAGCACAGCCATTGGCAAGAGCTCACACAATAGCTGTCATGACCAGCAGTTATCACCAATTTGCTTTTAGCACCTAGTATTAATCAAGATGTGATGAAAAAAGGCTTCAACTCAACAGCAGGGTGGGGCCCAGGGGATGAAGGTGTTAGGGAAAGCACACAGAGCAGGGATTTTGTTACAAGTATTCTCTGGAATGTATCTTTGATATCCCAAATGTGCATGTATAAATTGTTGGGTTTTACAAACCATCTTAGGGACATTAACCCATACACTGTCTGATACTGTTCTGTATAACCTCATCTATTCAATGAGATTCTACATAAATTTCTTCCTTTAGTGTTGTCTCTGTAAAAAAGAAGAAACAGTAGGCAGAGGAGTTAAGAGTATTTCTGTTTTTGAAGAGTTCTCTATCAATTAACCCCAACAGATGCTAACTCTGCTATGCATTTGCTGTGCCTCACCAAGTGAAGCATTTTCTGAACCCAACAGTTGGGACAGCAAATATTTAATATGTTTTGAAGCCAGCGATCAGTGGAAAGGACATGTGGTTCACTGACCACATTCATCCAAGGAACTTCAAACACTTCATGCCTGCATCAATTTCATACTCTAGTGGAAGAGATCCTTGCGTGCAGCATGTAGTTTCTCATATGTGCATCTCTGAGTGGTGCACCTTGGTGCAAATGGTGGTGCCCCTGCCAGTTTAATGGTGCATCTGCCTGGCCAGAGTCCTTGCCAAACTCCTTTTAAAAGTAAACAGCAGCAACACAGACACTAAAATTACAGCCAGTCCTTCATGAGTCAAAACTCATGGCATCTTAATGTAGCCAACCTAATTGAAAATGGATAACAGCACATATATTGACTTCCCCCAACCCCCCTATTTTTTTTATTTAAGAACTGATCCTTGAGAAACTCCTCAAAAATTTGCCAGAGTTTCTCACAGATTTTGAAAATCACACTGAACTTAGTGGGGCCACTGTCTGCTTGGTCACCTCTCTAAAAATCACTGTAAATCACACACAAAACCCCATGTAAATTAAACTCTTCTTGTATTCCTGTCTTCATTTGACAGAAAGAAATTGCAGTCAGTCATTTGGCCAATAATTACATGAGTACAAATCTCTAATACAGAGACTCTCATAAAAAAAATAAACAACCTCAACTAATAATGCATTAGAGCCACGACTGTGGTTACAGAGTAGCTTCACTTGCCCTAATTTTATAGGGTTTTGTTGGTAGACAGACCTATTTATGTATTTTAAAGTCTAACCTAGCTTAGTGGGCTCAGAGCAGATGTTATTCTGCTTTTAACACCAGCTTTACTTTGAAAGTTCAGTGTTTCAGTCACCACTGAAATTTAACTACAGGTTATCTCTTTCAAATCCACATATAAGTACCTGAAACGATAACAATTTGTGACTGCCCCTTTTATAAGTTAGCCTGAGAGTTCCCCATGTATGACTAGAGACTAAGTAGTTATGCTCAGTCTTTACAAAACTGAGCTGTCTTTACAAGATGGATCTGTTTCCTCTGCTTGGGCTAATACACCTACTATATATCCAAGCAACCCAAAAGGATTCTATTTAGGGGTCTGACACATGGATGCTGCTCAGATTTGTGGTTTAACATGAATTTCAATTAATGTTTGGAGAAGGACAAGGACTAAGGATGGTGAGGAGATGGGGACAGGAGAAGGGAGACTTCCTGTCTTATTTCCCAAACCATCAGTGATGAAAGCTATAAGGAGGAACTGCTGGAGGAGAAGCAGCTATGGTAGGAAGAGCTTCAAAGCCCTGGTAAAATCAGGTGGAAAGTGCTTTATGAGCTTTCTGAAGAAACTTCACTACACCTGTCATCCCTTATTCCAACTTCGAGATACAGACCAGGATTTTACACCTGCTTCTCCACCTTTCATGAGCATAGTTAAGCCATTTTAAAAAGTTAATCATTCCCTTGACTTTTAATAAGAGCTTGCTTTTTAAGAATTACAGATATTCTGTCTATTGATTTTGTTCCTTCAAATGAGTTAGCTGCAAAATACATACAGAAAAAATATGTATCAAAAGACTCTTAATCAAAGCATGGATAGTTTACTCACTAACAGTTGCACCTATCTTAATTCATACACAGTTTTGAGAGGAAACCAACCAACTATGTCACTGACTTACTTGTTTCTCTGAGGACATTATTCCCTCAGCTAACAACACTTGATAGATTATTTGAGGAAAAAGAGAGTGGTTTAGTTTTTACCCAAGAGTACCAAAGAAAGCTAGCAGGTGATTAGAGTGAGGTTTGAAGAGTTCAAAGCAAAATGTGCTATTTAACACCATATAAAATTATTTATATTCAAAGACCTAATTAGGAATGTGTATAATGCATCCTACCTACTGTTCACAGAGTACCATTTAATTGAAAGTGTTTTAAGCTTATTTGTGCTTTTTGGCATTGAAAAAAAAGCCACAATCTCCTCTGGAAAACATGTATGATTACATTC